>NW_024962270.1:9855401-10148545 GCF_019238085.1 Lagopus leucura | reverse complement strand
AAGGAAAGGAAAGGAAAGGAAAGGAAAGGAAAGGAAAGGAAAGGAAAGGAAAGGAAAGGAAAGGAAAGGAAAGGAAAGGAAAGGAAAGGAAAGGAAAACAATTACACAAACACTTAAGCAATCACCTTTCTGCCCTCTTCCCCTTAAGCCAAACACAGCAGTCGTGACCTCCCTGCTCTCCCTGGGTTACCTCCAGCCTGTCCCATTTCTTGCTTCTCTTACGTCTGAGTGGGACCACCACATGTGGGGTGGTGTTGTGGGGACACTGCATGGGTTTTGGAGCTGCTGTGACACATCACAGCCACCTCCTGCCTGGTCCCCCCTGCAGCTCCTGGCTCCCACACCTATCCTCGCACAGCCGCAGCAAACCCTACAGGTTACACCCAGCACCATCCTTCTGCACAACAAAAATGGGAGCTGCCCCCCATGCAAACGATGGCTGAAGCACAAAGAGACTCAGGAGGTCTGCGTGCTTCTGAGAATATTCAATTGTCCATCTTCCCACCAAACGATAGCAAATGTCTGAAGGGAATCATCTGACAAGTCCTCTTGCTCAACACCGCTCACCCCTAAGCTGCAAGAGAAAAACAAACTCCTTTCATGGCAGGAAATCCTCAGGCCAGTTTGTCAGCAGGATTTAGAAACATTTCAATAACAGAACTACTGACATTAGATTTTGACTGAATGATACAGCCAGAGAAGTGGTAAGCGTGCATTTCTGATGGGTACCAGTCAGGTAATAGAGGTGTCCACCCTATTGATGTTGGGCACATGTGGGTTGTAGTGCTTTCAGGATAAAGATTTTAGGCTCCTCCAATGATTTTAGCTCAAGCATTAGGTCTTCTGAAGTGTTCTACATTAAAACAATGCATTTATGATCTAGGAAAAGGTCCAAATGAAGCCCACAGCCTTGAACATTTTATTTCTAAAATGAGCCACCTGAAGATTCCCTACATCAGCCCCATCACTTTCCAGCATCCAATTCAGTCTTCAAACTGAACTCAAAGATCCAAAAGACTTGTTTTATAAACCCAGCATTTACTTTGGGGTCTCCTTGATGGGATGCTGTGCGTTCCTCCAGCCCCACACCCGACACTCCCTGTCTCCTGGGCAGTTTTCCTGCTGATGCAAGATGTGCTGCAACCTAAGGGGCCAAGAACACTGCTGAGTGTTGTTCAGCTTGTCCCACCCTTACGCACTGGTTCCTATGCAACTAAAAAGTATTTCTTTCCTTTGTAGGGTGTTTTGAGACCTATTGATTAAAACCCCTATGCGTAAGCAAGGTGTCATGCTGTTTAAAATATTATCTTGTGTGGAGAAGAGCTGTTATTAGAGTTTGTTATTAATAGAGCAGGAAGTGGGGATTAAACTTTGCTCTCTAATCATAAATAAAAGCTAGAAGACCTCTGCAGCTTCTGGGTAAACCTAGGAATGAACAGCTGCTCCTAAGGAAAGAGAACCCCAGAAGGAGAAACCCAGATTGATGTCTCACAGGGAGCTGAATGAGAACAAGGTCAGGTTTGGCAGCCTGCCTCCTTTTCACCTTGTGAATACTCTCCAAGGGATCATGCTGGAACACAACTGTTTTGACACAGGGTTTCCTGTTGCAAATGCTCTATGCAGGCTCCACATCAAGCAGCTGGGATTTTTTTTTTTACGTGCCTCAGCCACATTTTCTAGTGGTGTAAATTGCCATAGCACCATGGAGTCCTGCAGAACAACAGAAATCAGGCTGTTGGTTTTTATGAGCTGAGGATCCAATCCAGCCTAAAAATCACCCAAAGCAAAAAAATGTTTCCAAGGCTAGAAAGGCAGTCTCACATCTGCAGCCAAAGCCCAGGTTACCACTGCAACCACAGGGAGAGTTTGCAGAGGTAGTCTTTGTGCCTACTGGTTGTCTCCATTAAACCCCATGGAAGAATTTTTGAGAGTTGGATAAACACTGAAAAAAAGCTCTGAATGTTTAGCATCCCTCTGATTCGCTTTAAACTCCTTGGGCATAGTTTGTATTCCATTTCCAGGAATAGCCTGGTGAGATTTTTCCTCACACAACAGCTCCTGGTGACAGGGATTGATGTTGCTGGGGTATCAATTACCCTGCTGAGCAGCATCGGACTTCGATGTGGCAGTCTGGTGGGGTAGAGGACTCCTTGCATAAAACATTACAATATTACAGCAACAAATAGATTATGTGAGCCACAAGCCAGCAATGTGCCCTCACAGCCCAGAAAGCCAACTGTATCCTGGGCTACATCAACAGAAGCGTGGCCAGCAGGGTGAGGGAGGGGATCCTGCCCCTCTGCTCTGCACTATGAGATTTAGACTGGATATAAGAAAGATATTTTTTTACAATAAAGATAGTGAGGCACTGGTACAGGTTGCCCAGAGAGGTGGTGGTACCCCATCCCTGGAGACACTTAAGGTCAGGCTGGACGAGGCTCTGAGCACCTGATGGAGCTGTAGGTGTCCCTGCTCACTGTAGGGGGTTGGACCAGATGGCCTTAAAAGTCCCTTTCAAATCAAATGATTCTATGATTCGATGCTTCTATGTATAGATCTACCATTACCTTCTAGCACAGTCGAGAAGCCAGCCTGGTACACCCAGACAGCTAGGAATTGCCCTCACAACCACCAGGCCCAGACCTGAATGCAGCATAGCTGTTAGCACAAAGTTACATTCCAACTAACAATCCCTTCTTAGTTGCAAAAATGTTGCCTTGTGCTAGCACAGCCCTGTTGCTTCCAGTTTTAGGGCTGGTCTGTTCAGCATTAACCGAGGATGCGCTGCCCCACTCTATTGTGTGATACGGACATGCCCTCAGAGTTCAGCAGCTGGGTATTTGTTCTGGAAGTGCTTGTGTGCTCACCCACTCGGTGCAGAAACAATGTGATGTGCTTTTTTTTCCTAAGTGGTAATAATTAACAAAGCACAACCCATACAATCACACAGCACTGCTCAACATCATTGGAGAAGCACGCAGCAAAAGAATTACCTCCCCACTGCTTCTGAATAGCACCAAAAAGAAGTAAATAACCTTACCACAAGTATTCAGTGAGCAAAAAGAAAGCCTAAATTCATCAGTAATGTCATCTCCCTGCCTTGAACGTTCAAACAGTGCTTAATAAATGCCTTACGGTATGAACAGCCTTTACAGCTGCTGGGCATTCGGTGTGCTGTGGGTTGGGACGTGGCAGACACGGCCTTCCATAAACATCCCAGCTCAGCAGAGCCCCCTCAGCCCATGGGACATCCTGCTGGGAATCCAGGTCTAGGAGAGAGCGAGCGCATAAAAATAAACAGGACTCTCATCTACTTATTTAACAGGGCACGAAAGCATTTAAGGAGATACTGAGGAAACCAGTCATGGAAAATGTAGGTCACGGTATTTAAATTCAGCTTCATGGTTACATTCCTTCTTCAGTGCATTTCCCGCTCCATGTTGTTTCTAATGACAATGGCAGGGATATATGCACCAAGATCCTTCTTCTCACTATCAGTTTACCTTCCAACGCTCTGCTGAGTCCAGACACACCAATAAATACTTCGTCAGTATCTGTAAAGTAGGGAGCAGGAACTAACATGAGCTATATGGAGATGTTTTGGCCTACATCCATTATATGAGTTTCATGAAGCATAAGGATTAAAACACAGAGAAACATAAAATTTGAACCAACATATCAAAACCACCACATATGTGAAGCAAACATGGAGCAAAAAAGGAGACTTGACACTGCAACACCATGCCTTTAACATCAGCATTTCTGCGTGCATGGTTGCAACAGATCAGTTTGTATCCTGTTTTGCCCTGTTGCATGCTTTGCCTTAGATTCTAGCTTCTCGTACTAATCTCAGTGCTAAGAGAAAAATGAAAAAGTCCCCTGAACATTTCCTCATGCTATACCTGTGTTCCCAGATAACTGATGGTTCATTGGCCCACAGAACCACATTGCCTTCATTACATTTTGACCTGAAAATCCTTAGCAGGTGCATGACAACCTGCAACCAGTTTTTTATAGCTGACAGCAGTCTAAAGCCCCAGAGGTTCAGGAATTTTCTAGGCTGGATGAGCTCTTAAAGGAACCATAACAAGTTACTTCACTTATGCCTGTTAGTATATTATGTCACCAATTGTTACTCTCAGTTGTTTATTTTTGGCTTATTTCTTTTGCATTTTCTCTATGCACTCAATATGTACTCAATGGAGGCAGCCACTGGCAGCTGGGTTTTATATGGTACCTTGTATAATTTTTGAGTGACAGAAAGGCTGTGTGTGGAGGGTTATGCTTTAGACCAGAGTGTAGGGCCACGGTTTTCCACTACTGAGGTGCCAAACTATGCACTTGAGGTGTCACCACTCAGGCATCCAGATACATATCTGGGGCTCCAATGAAGGAGTACGGCTGCTCACCGGTTGTCCATGGATATACATACAATTGATCAAGGTTATATGGACACCAGCACAGAATCTGGAGAAATTCTAGCTGGGGAACCAGGAGCTAAACTGCAGAAAACAATGCGTGGTATCAGGATTTCACTGTAGAGAAGACTGTTTAAAATAGAAACAGTAACAGAATGGACTGAAAAGCATTGCGCAGACCTGTCCAAATACTCAGATTTCTGAAGAATCAAACATGAAACAAATGTTGTTAAATCTTTTCATGACTGACCCTGGCACAAACCATCAGAGCAAGTTTTACTTGCTGGTGATGTGCAGCTGGCTAACACTATCAATGCACAGGAGGATCAGGGTGCCCTACAAAAAGAATGGTGTTCCTCTGGGGAACTGAAATACAGTCAGTTATAGGATGAAGAGCAGCACCTAGGGACTGAGAAGAATTATTTCTCCTCTCACTGCTCAGAAGCAACACAGAAAGGTGTTACTGTAGTAAGTACGAATATCAGTGCGTTGCAGCTCTGAAACAAAAAGTGTGACCTGAGGATGCTAGATAAAATAATTACTGCAAAGGCAGAGAGCATGAGTGTTGCTGTACATGGGCTGCCTGAGACCTTTCCCTGAGCGCTGCTCACAGCTCTGATGGCTCATGTATCTTATAGAACAGGTGCAGGCAGAGGGATTACTGAGCACAGCAAGGCCTGTTGTATGAGAGCAGGCTGAAGCCATGCTTTATCCCAGATCCAAAGATCTGGATGTGTTTTTATGTCCACATTGCATTGCACATTGCATACAGACCTATTGGCTCAGATGTGGTTGGATATTGGTGGCACGGTTGCAGACAGAGTTCCTGTACCCCTGGAGCCTTCCTCGTCTTGTTTGTGCGCTTCCCTCCATTGTGCTGACACAAACATTTCTGTGGTTACCTGGGAACAGAGTCAGAAAATTGATCCATCCTCACAATGACAAAAAGGTTCCTTTTCAAGATCACATCTACAGCCAGCCAAATGCCTCTGGACTTCTTTGAAATTTGAGATTTATTCAACCGATGGTAACTGTAGAATCTTAGGAAAATTGCATTTTCATTGTACAGATGACCTTCATAAAGGTTCATACTTGGGCACGCAGAAAGCACCCCAAAACTGGACAAAAATACTAGCTATGCACCTGTCAGAGTGATAAAGAAAAATTCCTCAGCTGAAGAGCAGCATTTAGCAGGAGCCAGTGCAGAAAGTGACCAAGAATTAGCAGTTGCAGCCCAGAATTAGCAGCTGATTTCTAGCCATGGGAGCAGGGAAGTTCTGGAAGAGCCTTCAAGCAAGGGACAAGAACCTGAACTAGATTTAAGATGAGCTTTGACCCAGAGGAACTGTACAGGACTGTTCTGCAGTAGTTGGGCCTTGTGCCTGAGGAGGTCCCTTCCATTGAGGTGGAACATCCAGAGCCACATGCCAGACAACTTCTCCATTGGTCACAGAATATAGTAAAATGTGTGCATTCTACATTCTACAGGCAAAATTAAAACCTTGGCCATTCCTCTCCATATTTTTGCAATAGAGTACAAATAGCACTACCACAGTTTATCAGCACTTTCCACTACAATACCACAAGACAAAGCAACAATTTGTGGTGCAAGACAGGAGAGAAGAAAGCTTTGTAGTCAGCTAGGACAACAGCTTGGAAGGAGTAAGTCCTAAATTAAGTGCAAAAAGGGCATATCCTAATCTTTCACGTTGAAGACCTGAACAGAATTCACCCCCACACCATTCTTCAGTTATATTGAACTCCTCCACCCAGAGCAGATTGATTCCAATACACAGAAGTGGGGAGTTGGCCATAATGGTTTGAAAGAAATGGTTGTATAATAAGAGTGTATAATAAGAGTATATATAATAACTGAGAATAAGAGTGTATATAATAAGAGTGACTGATCCCAAAAAGAAAACATTTCAACTCAAAATGATAAATGAGGAGCAAAATGTTTTCTTTTGCACTATCCTACAGCTGTAATGTAACGTTGGAATGACAAAGGGGTTTCCTTCAGTGCATGCCTGACCAAGAAGTGTGGACATGGCCACAAGTGCATGCCACCAGAGAACTCCCACTGTCCACAAACCTGCAATGACACCTACTGGTAACCGGTCAAAGATATTCCTGCTTGCAGACAGCATGAGCTTGCTTGCTACCAAACACACAAGTGATTTTCTCTTACATTCTGGCTCTCCCTCATCAAGATTCTCTGCAGTGTTTTTGTACAGCTGAATGCAGAAACCTGGGCTCTGCCTGGCCTGACTTATTTGCAAACCACTCACCATTTCACTCTTCCGTTCTGAGCTGAGCAATCCACTTTGGAGTACCTTGTGTAGGGGACCCGGGACCCTATGACTTTTCATGCCTTAGGCTAAGCCAGCCAGGATTGTACAGTATGGAACATTCTTGGACGACTCCCAGACTTCCACATTAACATTTCTGTCATCCTACAAGATGGGAGTTGCCCTTATTCTGTAGTCCCTGGCACCCAACAGCTAACTGCTCTCTGAAAGCCTGAGAAGGTGACCTGTTCCATCTGCAATACCACCTGGGGTACCACTCATCAGCTGGAGAAAAGAAGCAAGTACCACTTCCAATAAAACAGTCCCACTGCAGACAGCAAGGGAAACCAACGCTATTTAATAGAAGCCTAGTTTTAGAACCTGACACTGAAAAGTTTCAGAGAGATATTTCATTCAAAAACCTTTGCTTCCTCACCTTAAAATGAAGACTTTGATAAAATATATCCACCAAATCTGTGGAGGATTGATCTCACACTAAGCATTTCACAAGCCAGAGGAAGGCAAGAAGTGACCGCGCCATGAAAAGTCTCAATCCTCAGCTCAGAGTTAGCACTGGACTTTCTAATGCTGAAACAACACAGAAAGAAAGGGAGAAGCAGGAAAGGAGAAACTGCATATAGTCTGAAGTCTGGAGAGGTTTTAATGCGTATTCTATCAGTATGATGGAACGCATCAAGATGATTAACCCCTGTAGAGAGCACCATAAATCACAGCAAAAACACAAGCGATGTAATTAGAGTCAGGAATCCCACGTGAGATTTTCTTACTGAATTCCTTGGATTTGTCCCAAGCTTTAAACTGCCTCCTTTGTCTTTTTCTAAGTTATTTCTGGGTGGCACTACAGCCATGCATAAATAGTGAAAGTTCCCTAAATTATTTTTAACAGTTGATTTACATTACTTGCATTAAAGAAAATCTGCTGTGAGAATGCTCTGCATGTGCAAAGAGGTAAAGAGCTGAACATACAGACCGTTGGTGCCCCTGAAAAGTACACAGCCTAGATTAATCTCATTGGCTTTGGATGTCTCCAGAGTAGGCATTCAGACCCGAGGGGCAGTTTTCCAGCAGAACTCCACAGCGAGGAGAAATGAGAAGGGCTCACTCCATCTCATCCGACACAGCTGAAAACATCTACCAGAGCGAGGTGAGTTACACCTTGGAGAAGAACCTATTTTTTCCTTACATAGAAAGATCATAAATATCCATCTTAAGTAATACATATTAATGTGTATAAAAGGTTCTATAAGTAGATTTGGAACAAATACCTACTGTGGCAAATATCTGGCAAATGCATAGTGTGAGGCAGTGAACTCTCCTTCATGTTAGGAGGGAGACCTTCTTGCAACAGTCTTCGCTGTGCATAGCAGGAACTTTCACTGCAGAGACATGAGGAGATGCTTTGTTAATTCTTTAATGAAGGGTTTATGAACTTTGGACTGAGTTTTCAACAGAAATGTAAATCAGAATTTCTTACACAAAACTGGAGTAGTGCTATTTTGTGGTCACAACAACCTATGCATCTTAAGGCTGACCTTTGCCTCTTCAGTACAAGCACAAGGGACACACCCCACTCATAGCAATGTGTGGTTCCAGACACGATACTCACAGACCCTACTGTCTTACACTGGCACAGTGCCGCCAAGCCACCGGTGACTCACGACAGTGCCAGCACCAGTGCTTGAGGAGGGGAACAGCCACACTTTGGACACACCATTTGTCTTTTTCAAATCACCCCACGGCTGCAGATTTCCCTGGAGACTCAAAGTTGGGACCAGACACCGAGGGGCAAACTCTATCCAGCAGAAAGCCATCACGGGGGCACAGCATCATTCAAGTTATTGATTTGAGCATGTGTAGCATTTTACTCATCCAAAACCTTCAAGAGTAAACTAATATGTAGAATGCACAATCATTTCAGGTGACTGCAGGAAAAAGATTAGCTTCTAAACAGAATACTTTATTCATGGCTGTAATAGGCTGAGAGCGAATATGTTAGCTACTTAATTTGGCAAATTCTGGGATTTTCCTTTAATTAGAGCTAAATAGAGACTGTTCTTGAATTTTTTTTCTTTATACCATTCTGTCCCCACTGATATAACCAAACAAGAACTCCGACTCCTATTTCTGCAAACATGTTTTTCCCCCTGTACTTAGAGCTCTCAGCATTCCACAGCACTTTGAGGCCAAAGTCTGTGACTTAAGCAAACCAAAGTTCTGGCAGGAGTCCCTTCTTGCAAATATATTTTTGGCCTGGAACGACAAGGCTTATGTAGCTCCTGATCACTAAAATACCACAGGCTATTATGGAATGAAAAGGAGCCACGAGGCTGAGCCAATGTCCTCCAGATCCCTGCAAATCCCAGAAGCTGATCCAGTGTAAAAGTCCACCCTAAGAAAAGATGGATTGCTTTTTGTCCTCGTGACAGCAATATCATTAAAACTTGTCTAGCCACATAGCACACAGCATCTTCAGGGGTGAACGAATGGCACTACTTGTTATCTCAGCTGCAGGAATTGCCAGAACTCAGACCCTTGTCTTTACAGCAGAGCTGAGTGTGACTGCTCTTTTTCAAGCTAGCAACAAACACTCAAGATACACACCAGGATTTTATTCGCTGTACAGAAAAGCTGGATTAGCAGCTGATGAGCGGTTACAACTTGAGCTCCTGCATCCTCGCTTGAGCTTAAACTCTTCTCTCCAACAGCACAGATGCATGCTTGAAGGGCCAACAAATTGGGATCACAGCCTGAGGTGGGGACGGGACGCGGGTTACTGTTCTAGCCAGATCAGGTACCTGCACATACCACTGCTGTCACTTTAGGGACTACTGGATAAATGTGAACAAAATCAGAATAAGACAGGGAGCTGGCCCTGCCAGGTGGCTGAAAAGATAGGGTTTTTTTCAGTCCAAATATTACTTTAATAGGAAGTGAAAATTCTGAAATGGTTTGCCAGAGGTCAACTAGCTGTGAAGCCAGTGCTCGCACTCAGGGTACAAGAGAGAATGATCCTTCAGACAAGATTCACGAGGACAAATGCATCAAAGTGCCTGGGGAGGGGAAAGTTCAGTTCTTTGGAAAAGAACTGCAGAAAGAGTGCCCCTGGGATCAGCTCCTGAAGCAGGAGCTGGGAATGGCAGACACCTTCCCCGTGTGAGAGGGGCACAGCCAGGAGAAGCTAACAACACAAATTTACACATACTGAAAAGCTGCAAGGGAAATATGCATTTCCCAGTATTTCTCCCCTCAAGCCCCAGACCTGAGTGCTGTCCTTCTGCTTTGCTGTGCACAGATCAGTTCCCCTGGATGCTGCTGGTCCCAAAGATGTGTGGTTTCCAGACCTTCTCAGGGTGCCAGGTTTGACACAGAAAGCACCAACATGGAAAAGCCCATCTTTTGTGCCTCTCATAATCATTTACTTCTCTGTACAGGAAGGCAAAATGTTACATTTCATCAATCCAGTATAGTGGCATTTTTCAGTCTTTTATTGATAATGGAAAGTTTTAGAAAACAGCGAACCAGAGCTGCTGGATGCCAATATACAATTAATCTGTTTTCATTCATTCCTTCAAGTTTTATTAATACAACAGAAGAGAAACAAAGCGCTCAGTGCTGAGCCAAATGCTTCACTCTGTGACGACAGAGACGATAGTTTTTTCTGAAATCCTGATGCTTTAGAGCACACAACAGCAGCCAAATGTCTCCATGGCCATTAGGCCATAAGCCACCCACAAGAAACAAGAACCGCTAAATATAAACAGTCCCAATTCTTTTTATCTGTTAGCAAACAAAACACCATCAGCTTGTTTACACAGAGCAGTACCCAGCTCTGCAATTAATTAAAGCAAAAAATCAACAACCGCTTTGCAACATTTTCCATGCAAATGGTGTGTTACTGAAGCCAGCAGCAAGGTGGAGCAGCTGAGGGGCAACGCGGGGCAGGTTAATGTGTGCGGCTCTTTGATGTACAAAGAGGAGCTGCAATGCATGAGCAGTGCATTCCGGAGAGCCAACCACTTCCTTTTCCCCTGGAAAGCTCTGAGTGTGAATTGGAAAGCGTTAGTCACTGCAGCATGAAGGTGCAGGGCATGGAGAACAATAAAGATCACTTTCAGTGTGTTAACCTTTCTAAATCCATCCGCAAACGTATTAAGAAGTTAGCTCCTTTACCAGTGCTGGGGCTACAGTGGAAAAAACAGCTGCTCCACATGCAGCTGACTGGCAGCAGCCCTGGGCAAGGCACAGTGACTTACTCTGCCCTAAATTGCTGGAGCCAAGGATTGTCTCAATTCCTGTCTCAGAGTGCACCCAGCACTACACTGGTGCTGATCTAACTGAGAATGATGGTTTAAGTACCAGAACACAACTACAAATACCAGGGAAAACCCCATTTGACATCAGGTACATTGTCAGAGGTACATCAGCTTGGGATCAGAGTCTGTTCCTTTGGAGCCTTTCCGAATGTGATGTATTAGGACTCAGATCTTACTGGAGAGATCAGAGCTGCAGGCCTTACATCTGGGTCAAACTGGTGGGACAGAGAAGTTTCCAGGATTTATGGCCATCTTTTTATAATGCCTCAATTCTGTGGATATCCATTCTGTGTTCTGTATGCAGAATCAGACCCAATCTAAGATGATGGCACACAGTTAGGTTTAATGGATCTGCAGTAATTAAGGGTGTTACGCTCTTACTAGGAAAAATGCTTGTTCACCCAATATAAAAAATCCAACATCAAGGAAATCAGTGTTGATGTCCCTTTCCTAAAATAAGGCTGGAGCTCATTATAGGCTCCCATATCCTAAGACTGGTGCTAAGCAAATTTCCGTTTCACACAAGGAGATCATGCAACCTTCCCTTTTCTCTGTTATTTACAGTGGGGAGGCAGAATTCTAGCAGTTGTGCTTTTTGACAACCTTCATATAGTTAGTCAGAAATCTTTGTTTCTGGAATCTTTCTGTGTTGTCATGGAAATTATCACCATGTCCCTGAGACTAGGATAACAATTTTATGACAAATTACAGGAGATAGGGAAGGAGAATATTTTGGCATAAAACAATACTTACAAGGGGAAAAAAAAATCACACAACATTTTTGCACCCTTAAAAGGCATCAAATTAAAGATTTTACTCTCTAATCTCTGCCCACTCTTTACCAGCAGGCAAGAACAAAATCTAGCAGCCTGCAAAACATATTTTTTCTTGAAGGACTCAATATAGAGCAGCCCTTGCAAGCAGAGAAGGTTGGCCAGGTCACCTCAGGCTGCTTCCAACCTTGCATCCCACCAAGATCTAAGAACAGGGCCTACAGAAATATAAAGAGTTTGTTAATATTTCTGACCACCTCAATATCTGAATCCCACAGATTGTGTCTCTTAGAGACACCCTATGCAATTAGCAGGTCTTCAAACCTCTATTAAGTTGATAAGAAAATCATCTGAGTGGTGTAGACAACACAGATTGTTAACAAGGGAGGAAACTCTTACCACACGAGGAGAGAGATATGGAAACTGCTTTTAGCAGAGGAGAGAAAGATGCTTTTCCTTCTGTTGTTTCACAGAGGTGTACAAGGCTTCTGCCAAGCAAAGAAGAAAGGTCCAGAAGCCGGAGACCTATTATTGTGGGTTATATTCTAGGCCATACGTGCAGCCCTAGAGCTAGTGCTCTACAGAGCTAAATGCAAGAGGTTTCATTAGGAGAACATTTTATTAAGGAAGGTCATTCCCCTTCTATGAAGGAAGCATACTCACACGCAATCTCCAAAGAAGGGGGTCTTGATGAGGCATGACAACTTATTGGATAAATGAATCATTTGTGCTGAAAACAGCTTTCAGATGGTCATTTTGAGTTGCCACATCTTAATCTAAAGATGGTTTCTGCTAATCCAAAGTGTGTTTTAAACAAATCAGGACCAGCAAGATAACAAGAAGACTACTTTATGGTAAATGTCTGAGCTGCTTTTAGTCCAATTGTTAGAAAAGCTATGAACAGACTCAATGAATGAGGTCTAGGATACAACAAAGCTCTCATTAATGAATTGAAAATATTTATGGTTGTTTCTCCTAATATCAGTATTCAAAACTGTAACTACTTCAAGAATTTGGTGTTTCAAAATTTGATTCTCCTTACTATTTTTTAATTCGTATTTCTTTCACTTAAAAAGGGAAAGATTTTTCACCTTAAAAAGCATTTGGTAACGTGAGATGGCCCTAAAGCGAAACACAACAAATCCCAGGTGCTTCCAACAGCATCTTCTCAGCGCAGCTCGATGCATTCCAGTAGTAATTTCAACCATTTACCCGCAGAGGGCAGACGCTGACAACAATTTGCGATGGCAGCCATCTCCATAGCCTGCTTTTGGTTCATCGAAGCGTTAAATCTGAGAGGAGTGGGATGTATGTTAAGACCATCGCTTACTAACAGGTAAGCATGATGGAAACTCTCAAAACAGCACTCATTGCAGCAGGTTGAACAGAGGAAAGCTCTCCACAGAGGGACCAACTCGTGAAACAAAACAAATCCCTTATTTTCTTCCTGTTGGATAGTAACTAGTTTTAGTGAAATTACGTATTTCAAAAAACAACAAAAACTCTGTGTCGGAAAACCACACAGAAAAGTGGTTCCACACAGAGCACCCGATCCCTTGCCGTGGTGCCAGATCTGAAGAAGCTGCTCTGTTGGTGTTGGGGAAGCTTTGAAGACCCGAATGGCTGGTTACAGGCCTGCACAGAAGGGCCGGGGAAAGACAAACGAGCCTCAAAGGCACAACACCCCCCAGACCCGATAGCATCCTTCAGCCACATCAAAAGAGCGTAGGTCTGTTTGATATTCACTTTTCCTCCTTGAATTTGGAGACGTGTAAACAGAGCCGGGCCAGCAGCCTTGAGCCACACACAGGTTCCGCAGAGGGAAGTGGGAGGGATTGCTACACAGCTGGCTGGCCTGGCCCTTGTCAAACGGGAAGCCCTGTCTGCCGCCAGCCGCTGCAGATCAAACAGAAGATACAGCCCCTTTGAGAACATCTGAGGGTACACATCTGGGAGCTTCCTGGCCTGGTGCAGGTCCCTGTGCCAGAGCCCCACGCCAGCTGTCAAAAGGTTGCTGCAGTCTCTAGGGGCTGCTCTCCGAATGGCTCTGTGCACACACAGTATGTCCCAGCATTCTGGTTTACGTGGCTGCAGAGAAAATGCTGGAAATGGTAACCATAAAGGATGTAAACACAAGGAGAGAGCAAAAATAACCTCGTGCTTATTTTTAGGTTAGTGAGAATTGTATTAAACACCTCATTGCTAGGTGCCTGACTCACGATACTTAAAAGCTTGAGGATGTCCAAACCTATATTTACTTACCACTAAATCAAAGAGAAACACCAATTTTTGTGAACCTCAAGCTTTGGAACATAAGCCAATCTCTGCTTGCTTTCAAAGCAGGTTGTTTTAGAAAGGCTCCTTTTGGAAACGCCCTGTGCTGACGTTGAGCACTGGCCCCAGCTGTTCCTCCAGCAGTGCATGCCTGCCGAGCAAACCGCGCCCAGCAAAACCTGCCGGGTAATTCCTTCACGGAGAGAAATTGTTCAGCGTACCACTGGCATCCTGCACAGCCCTCAGCTCCTCGTGATAGGTCACCCAGCATTGTGTCCACAATCCTTTTGCCCTCCTGCCCTACCTCTGCTGCACAATGGGATCCCAGCTCCTTCCTTTCTGCTTAGCTCCAGGGTCTCTTTAGCCGTTTCCTGCTATCAAACACTGCATAGTGGGGCTTCTAAATCTCATCAGTGCAGCAAAAAGCAAAGGAGAAAGCACCTTTGGTTGGTGAAGTATTCCCTTCTCCCAGCTGTGGAGGTGCAGGTGGGATTGCTTTTGAGCTTGCAGGCCCATCTCTGAATGCAGGCACCTGCGCAAACAGAGCTCTCCTGCAAAGTAAAGAGAAAGGATGGAGAGATCTAAAGGCTGTGTGTGTGTGGATTCCTTTGGTGCCTTACACTGCAAGCAACCCTGCAGCCCAAGGGCTGTGTCAGTCTGCAGCTGGCTCTGAAAAGCTCACCATGAAAATAACTTGGCTGTGAGCAAGCAGTGGGGAGGAGATGGCCTGTGCACTGCCCTGCGCTCCTATTGTGTCAGTCCTGTCCGAATGGCCTCGCAAGCCTCTTCCACCAAGAGCTGATCTTTTCTCCTCCTCTGCTACTTACTTTTCCCACTTTCATGTTTTGTACTTCAGAGCCAGGCACTCTGCTTGCTAGGGTCAGCAGTGGGTCATGACTTGTGACATGAGGTTAATGCAGTTGTTAAGTAACAGCAAGAGACTTCCAGTGGCATGAATATTCCTCCCCACCATCTCCCAGACGCACACACGCTTGCTGTCTCAGCCTGAGCCCAACACTTGGTTAACATGGGGGTGACCGCGTGATGCACACACAGCACACACTGCGGTCCTACTTACGTCAGCTACCACGTGCTCAATCAAACAAGCTGTTCAGTGGGTAGCACAGAGATGTCTTTAAAAAGTTGGAAGCATGTTGTGGCTGCCTTCTGATAGCTGGAAATGGATGATGGAAAATGACAGCACTGTTGGCACCACACTGTGAGCAGGAACAGAAGCGTGCGGGCTGATCACAATCTCTGAGCTTGCTGCACATCCGCAGTGCCCGTTTGCTTTAAGGAGGGCTGTGTATGCTTAAGAAAAGCTCTGGTGATCCGGATAAGATTTTCAGAGATGTAAAAATCATGGAATTGTATTGTAGGTTTGCAAATGTTTGCAGTCAGAGCACTTTGATGTGAGAGCTGTCTTTTGAGGGGGCGGAGGAAGAGGAAGATGAAAGAAGATTTTAGGAAGTGTCAAGTCAAAGATGCATCACATTTTTTTGAGCCCCTTCAGACAAGCAGTTAACAAATAAGCTATCGGACTGATACCTCAACAGACGTTTGCCATCTCTGTTCTCTGTGCTTGAGATGAACATACTCCACGTAGCCTGTCTTGTCCAACTTAATTGGCAGTGGGATGCTGGACCAGATATTAGCATCATAATGCAGTACAAGGCCTCTGTGTGATAACCACATGCAAGTGTGAAAGAGACAATAGTTAGGGCTGCAGGAGAGAAATCACACCGACTGTCTGCTCTGCTAATGACACAGCTTTGTCTGTGTCTCTGAATTTTGAAAAGGGTCTCAGAGTGGCTGTTTACCTACCTTCCTTAATCTGATGGGAACCTTTTGATCTCAGCTGGATCTGACCACTCAGTTTACAAAGTACAATTAAAGACAGATAACGCCTCTTGAAAACAAATCACTCAAAGACCCTAGAAAAGAAGCCCAAGTAAGTCAGTAACCTCCAACTTTAATGCCTAAGATTTTGAGTCCCGATATCATTCCTGTAAAAAGAAGGGCTGAGCAAGGTATGCTTGAGGTCTGGCTCCAAACACGAAACCAAGCAGCAAGGCAAAGCAAACAAAACAACATAGCTTCCCTCCGAGAGAAAGAAAATCCAAATCTATTGGTTTAACAGACTAGCTGCAATAAATACACAGCTGACTGCAAATTCTTACTGCTGGGTCACATTTGTAAACTGTCAAGTATTTCACAGCTGTATTTTACTATTAGAGCTACTGGGAGAATGTCTCCAGAAAAGTAGATGTCAAAGCATTTTCAAATGCTTTTTATTGCTAGGATTGGGAATACGAGTACAAGCTGCAAAGCTATCATTCAGTATTCATAGCCATTACTAACCAGCAGTAACACAGACATCCAGAACTGAATTTCCCCTTGATGCAGGGCCCTCTGGAGGGTGCTGAACTCCAGAACTGCTGCCTCATAGCATGACACGTGCAAGAAGGGTCCCAGGTGTCAAGGACAGGAAAATAAATCACTTTATGTTGTTTTGCTCTTAGTTCAGTTGTTACCAATTGATAGCAGCAGTGAAGCTCAGAATGAGTCCCAGAGGCCTGGCACCTATCAAGAACTGCCTTACCTTGGGTTCAGATTTCTGCAGGCTTCTGAGATGCACACAGATAATAAAAGCATCAATATTTTCTGTACTGACAAAGTGATGTTTCAGAATCTCTTCTGTATTGCTGGCTTACTCTGTGATAGCTTTATTATTCTAGATGGATCTGACATTCTATGGAAACCAGAGCTAGTGGGTTTTGCTTAACATAATCTTCACTAAAGAAGTCTTAAAAGCAAATGTCATGGTTTTATGTGGGTTTCCATGAACCTACAACATCTGCCCAGTTATAAAGCAGCCCACAGAACATCTGTGAGAGGCCCCAGAGAAGACAGCTGGTTCCTCTAAGCCACAGATGCCTAGACAGCAGGCGAGTTAACACAGCAGGACAATAAGGGGCAGAAGGGAACCTGGGCTTTTCTTTCCTAAAGACACTTAGGAGAGGAAATGGTCAGAACCAGAAGGGTAAACTGCAGCCAGCACAATCCCCATCTCCTTCTCTCCCCTTGCTCTGCAGGGGATTTCTACTTCTTTCTCCCAGTCCTGCTGACTTCTCATTGTTCAGGACTTGCTCTCACAAAAGGGCTCAATCCCAAGGCCTCCCTTCAGCTGAAAATGAGTAAACAGGACCTGCAGCCAACAGCCAAATATTACCCCTGGTCCACAATAAACTTTTTCTTCCCAATCTCTGCATCCTGAAAAGCAGTTCTCCTTTGCTATTTTCTTTCTAGCAGAAAAGGTACAATTATGCTCATCCTATCCCTCTTCTATGGCTAAGTTCTTCCTCAAGACTCTGTTGATCTGTGATCCCTGTAAACCGTCAGTGTAACACGCATGGTATCAAGTCCATCAGTGTTTAAAACGTTGGCTGTTGGAGAAAATATTTATGTCAACTATCTAAACACAAAGCAGGGACAGAAATGACTTACAATGACCTATGTGAAAATAAATAAAATTTAGGCAGAATAGAAAAGATTATTAAACGAAGAAAATGTCTCCAAAGGGACATCTGTTGCTAACATCTCTCCACGTGGAACTGCTTTACTTTGAAAGGCATCTTTTGTAACGTAGTATGATATCATAACCCTAACTATGATATCACTATACTTTTGAACCTACATCATGAAGTACTTTTTTTTTTTTCAGTAGAAGAAATGACAAAATAAAATAGCTTTTCATTGTGCATACTTCAAGTAGAGCTAAAATTCTGTTCTTGAAATAGAATTCCACAATTACTATACGGGGACAAGGCTAAGTGAGCAGTGTACTGCATGCGCATTGTTACGACCAGAAGGAAGAGCAATGGGACAGCCTAATACAACAACATGCCAGCAGAGGGTACTCCTACTTTGAGCATCTCAGTGCGGGTGTGCGCTGTAATGGAGGGCAGTACGGGGAGCCTTCACCAATAAGCCAAGCACTGAAGTGAAGGAAAGAATGCCTGTAGTTGCTTACCAGCTTCCTGTCACTGAAGGCCTTCACTGGGAGAGCTGTGAGTAATGTAGCAAGAAAGAGAACACAAATCAAACTTTGAAAATGTTGCTAAGGTCACAGATTTACAGCTGCTTCCCAAATAAATAAATACATTGCTCTTTAATTCTCAGTCTTCTAGGCTAAGCAGGCCAAAGCAGCTATCTGATGAAACTATCACAAACACATTTGCTATACCTGTGTGCCTAAAATGTTGCAACTAAGGGAACACAATTCCAAGCGTTAGTAATATTAGCAGCCTGTATGTGCTCATAACAATAAATGTTTTCTCTGCATGGATTGGGAAACAATAAGAACAAAAGCAAAATTTACCTGCAGCTTCTTGTATGCCTCTATTGAAAAAAACCAAACATGATATGATATGTTTAATAATATCAAATTGTTGAATGCAGACTTACCTTTTAGCTGGTTTTGAACCCTGCACACCAAATTAATTGCCACTGTACCACCACTACTACAACTTTGAGCCGTATCAGAGACAAACACAGCACGTCTGCCTTTGGCTCACAGTCATATCTGGCAAACTCTTCAAAAAATTCCACACATGAGCTTTCCTCTCCCAGCAGAAGTGAAATGATTCAGAAGGCCTTCCTTTTTTTCTTTCTTTTTTTTGGTAGAAAACAAGGTGACTTCCAGGCAAATTCTCATGATTATCAAAAAGATAAAGAAATGCACAAGTTGATGTACGTCAGAACAGCAGCAGACCTTTGGGTTCCATGTAACCCTCCATCACAGATGTTCTTTGTAGTGCTATAGCAACTGAACTCCTGTGTGTCTTGGTTTCTAAATCAGTAAGTGAACTGTAACCTGGGCGACTGCCAGGAAGCAGATCTGCAAATTAATACCTGCAAACGGCTTTTTGATGAGCAGGTAAAAAGAAATGAAGAAGGATCAAGTATTATGAGCAAAGAAGGAAAAGTTGCTAGAGAAATTATCAGCAGAAGGAAACTTTTATGGAAGATAAGGAATGTAGCTTGAGAAATCAAAAGCTTCAGAGCTGAAAATGTTATTTCTGACTCTTCATTTTTTAAGATGTATTGTAGTCCCACAGTTGAAGAAATTTTTCCTAACTAAACCCTGGTACACAGATAAATAATTTGAATATCCTTTCTCAGGAAGGGATGCAGCATGTGTGGTTTTGTTTTCTAGACTACAGAATCATGACTTTGACCATTAAACCTACTGAAAAAAAAAAACCATAAGAGGGATAGAACAAGAAATAAGGGCTGATTTCTGGTCTTTATAGTACAATAGATTTAATATCAACTCCCTTCACACCAGAAAACACACTAGGATATACACCACACAATATTCCCAGAGCAGCTTTTTGTTAAATATGTCTTCTCTGAGAAAGACCAACACTGTGACTACTGCATTTATTATGAATTCAAAGCAAGACTTCCAACACAACGCTACAATAGACCACGGCCAAAAGAGCAGTTTTAATCTGGATGCAATATATGTACTTCAATAAATACATGATGGATTCGTGTTCAGTTTTACCTGCCAGCTCTTGAGGTTTCATTAAAACAATTATTGAAGGTATTTTAATACCTTTAATACCCTGGGTAACCTGTTCTAGTGCCTGATTTAGTTGGCAACCCTGCCCACAGCAGAGGGTTGGAACCAGATGATCTTTAAGGTCCTTTCCAACACAATCTATTCTGTGATTCTGTGATTTTCTGGGTACAGGCAGCAAGAACAGCCTGGTAAAAGATCCAGGTTGTGAAATAATTATCTTAAAAATTAAACCATTCCTAGGAAAGATTTATGCTATTTTCTCAGCTTATTTTCATCATAATACTTTTAGGCAAACTCTACAAATAGTAATCTAAATTGATCTACAAGTACAAGGATTACAGGAAGCTCTATAGTCAGGGGTGCAGTAATCTTTCTAAGCCAGCATCCTGGATGCAACCCCTGAATTTGTGTGTGCTGACCACACTCTTCCCTTCTCACACTGACTCTTGTGGCCTTGCAAGGAACAGAAGAAAACATTTAAAGTTGCAGGTCCCTTGGGAGAGCCTGTAGAGTTCCTAACTTTCAGCTAAAAAAATGTAACCTCAGTATTTGGATATGGAATAACTTGGTCTAGGAATGAGGGAAAAAACTCACAACCAGATGCCACGGCAGCATTTTCAGTAAAGTTCTTGGTATAATTGTGCTCTAAGTAGTTATGTTGCTTATTTCTCTGATCTCTTTCTAAGTGCTGTGGAAAAAAGATTTTTTGTGGATTATCTTGTTAATAGATAATCCTATTTAGTGGGTATCTTTGCTGCAGGGCAGTCTTGGCTTCCCACCCATTCAGTTAGGAATGTTTATACTTAGCTGCTTTTCTAGAAATGGAGCTACAGCTGTAGCACATACCAATTACTTTGTTTTTCCCCAGGACACATCTTTTTCTTGATATAGATGGAACAATCTCACTAGAAATATGTCACACTGCTGGAACAGCTTTGAAGAACAAGTATGTTTAACTAGCATGCATCCAGATCTGTGTTAGATCTTGATGAGACTTGCAGCCATCCCACATTTTTCCTTTCAAGCCATTCAGGTGCGTATTGTTGGTATTAAAAATTGATTGTTGTAAATATCAAAGGTGTTCTGGAGCAATTTTGGTAACTGAAAGCTCCAGGGAGAAAAATATTTTGCATTTCTAACATCCTGATATTAAGGTGCTTCTTCATTCTCCTGTTGGATGGTGTTATATTCTATCAGACAGACACCGAGTCTCATATTCCATTCCAGAAACAGGTGCAAATCAGGCAAAAACAGAGCAATCATTATGGAGATCTCTCCAACACAAATCTTCAATTGCTTTGGCATTTGTTGTCCTTGCAGCAGCCTGAACTTAACAAGCCAGTTTTTATGGGTTTTAGGACCTTCATTCTTATTCTTTAACATTCTTTATACAGCTATCAAAGTTCATTGTCCCACTGATGATGGCTAGATTGACATGCAGGACTTGATGCAGTAATTTTTTGAATCCAGGTGTAGATTGCATAGCTGGATGAAATACCATCAAAACCAGGCTAGAAAACACTTGAATGATGCTTAAAATACATTGCTGTGGCAAGGGGTTCTCTGGTTTAATTTTCCAAATGTAGATGTCTTTCTAGAAAAAGATGCTGCATGGCCAAGCAGAATATAGTGTCTGTCCTAGCAATAACCTTGCTGAAACAGAGAGCTCACCTTGCAAGACTGGAAAGAGACTGGCGCTGTGGTTATACAAAGTGTACCAACTAGCAGAGAATTCAAAACAAATGATGATTAAAATCCCCTAAGTTCCAACTGTAGGCTCTTTACATTTACTCTGGAGAAATAAAGATGCTCTATTATCTCCAAATAATTAAAGAGCAAGACTTGAAGACATTCCAAAAATATCACACTATGCTCTATACTCCCAAGGACAGACACTCACCTTCCTGCTGCTTCCAAACCACGGCGGCAGGGAATTTGTGTGCACTAGGAGTAGTGCTACAGACTTCCTGTGACTCCTGCTCCTCCAGGAAGACTGCAGCATGCTGCCATGGCCTCACTTGGGACCTGAAGGGGAAGAGTTTCCTGTTAGTGGACAGGATAATATCCCTTGACATACACAGCCTTTTCCCGACCCAACTGTCCAAGAGGGCTGTTCATAAACACAGAGGGCAGAAAGTCAGCATCTGTTTTTAAACGGCTAACAGAACAAAAGTGGCTACAAGTCAAATTCTAAATTCTTCAGAAACACCTTATTTAGCTAATACAACTTTTGAGAAGAATGGTTCTCCCAGGCACACAATTATACAGATAATACTCTTGTATAGAGTCTACTTACTATTTGTTATCAGTTTTAATTAAGAGAACAGCACTGTAATTAGGGGCTAGGAAGTAAAACTGAGCACTGCACTTGTTTTACTAAAATAACTGCTAGCAACCTGAGAGTACCTTACCTCTTTTCCCTCTACATTCCCTCCACAAGGAGTTAATAAAGGGAAGGGAGCCAAGGTAGCAGGGCTCTGCACTACAAAACATCAAATCCAGTCCTGTCAAATAATAATGGAAAATTCAGTAGGACATGAAAATCAGCCCAATAAAATGCTATTTTACCTGTTGTTACTGTACTTCCTTGATAGGTGCTATTTTTTTTAAGCATTGTTTAAAATGCTGCAACAGAAGGATTGTGATCAGAAAAAATCTGTTGGTTTAAAAGTAGCTGCAGCATTTCAACAGTATAATTTCACAATGACAAAATAGCCATCGATGTTATTCAAAGCAACAAACGTGAAATGCGATTTGCCTCGCGTACCTCAATTCTTTTGTGTCATGTTATCATATCTGCACCACTGTAGCAAGCAGGATGGGCTACTCCCCCCCCCAGGGAAAGCCAGATGTCCTCTTTGTATCTGCCAAACACACTTTTCTACAAGCAGAGAATCAATCTGTTTACTTCTAGTGAAAGCATTTTACAGCTTCAACAAATAAAGGAACCCAGCATAGTTAATAACTAACCACTGTTAACAAAACACCACAAGGAAGAACGGGAAAGTAAAGCAGCCATAAGTTATTACTAACATACAAAATTCTCACGCTATCTTTCTTAACACACTGCTTGCTCTCCTTTATACAGTTGGAACAATGGCACACCAGCCATCTCCTGCATACGCAGGATGCAGTGTATACATAAGGGGAATCTGCAGCAGATCAACAGTGTAAAAGGAACGAAAGTCCTATAGAATGTGGGAGATGAATTCCAGCAATGTGTTTAGCACCTTGGTTTTAGCTGAATCCACCATGCCTTCACGCATGCGTACCTCCATTGGTCTGCTTTCTGCAAAAGGGAGATTCCATGCCATTTAATCACAAATTCCTGGGATGACTCTCTCTCCTTGTTTGTGGGATGTTTTTTTAAAAGTGTGTTTACATTCTTGTGTGTGGGTTGGGAATTTAGGTTTGTTTGTGATGAAACATCAAAGTTGGTTCCCAAATTATTACCGTGCAGTCATTTATGCTTTGTACCTTCCCACAAGAGGATGATAGAAACACACACGTCGACCGAGGTTTATGCATTGTTAATGGCGTCAAACTAACCTCTAACTCTTTGCATGGTGTGATCTTGCTTCTCCATTCAGTTTTCCTGCTCTTATTTATCCTATCATTTGTTTATACATTTTCTGTTTTCACAATCAGATTTTACAAGTAATGCTTTCCAAACCTTCGTGTTAAATAAAAAAATAGTAATACTCCATAAATATGTGAGTACATTTGATGTATCTACTTCTGTGCATCAGAAAGTGGCGTTTTAATGCTGATGTGTGCATAATGCTGGAATGTGGCCCACAGTCTTTCTGCACATAGCGTGACGGGTTATTGTACAAATGATGCCATCACAGGCAGGTAATTACAGCAGTCAGAGCAGATAGAGGCTGGAACTGAGACTGCTGTATTTTATCACAGGGACTTTTCTCAGTTACCAAAATGTACACAAGTAAATTAACAAAACTTACAGTTCAAATGAACAACAGCAAAAAGACTCCTTGAGTTCCACAGAAGAACTTCGGTGTTTTGAAATCAATAGCACTAGAGAATGGAGACCAACAGACAGCAGGGTTTGTAAAGGTGCCAGGGAAGAGACATCACACTGACCTTCCCTTCAATGTATGGTTAACCTGTGTTATAATTTGAGTGCTACCAGAATAACTATCCCAATTGTTGAGCTGTATTTAATGCAAAATGTGTACATCTCAAACAGTATGAGATGCTATTCAAACACACACAACACATTAACTTCTTGCACAACAATCCTGTAAAGCAATCCAGTTATGCTTTACAGGCTCAATATTCAACCATTGTTTGAGGAACAAATCCTTCTTCACCAGGCTGTTTCACATTTAGCCTCATTGCTACACTTTGGCTTGTTCCTGTAGTTGTAAGGAAGCACAGAATCCATCCATAGCCTTTGAATTATAAACTAGATGATAGAGGAACTTGAAGAACACATGCATCTATTTTAAATATGTTTATAAAATTTAAAATATATTTACACATATTTTCACATGGGTTGTTTTTCTGATGGATTGGTATCCTGATCCAGTTCCCATTTCAGCCACACAGAGCTGCAGGCACAGCTAAGGAGTGGCATGCTGCATTGCAGGAACAAGGTGCAACTAGGAGCCAATCACACAGCAAAGGCTTTGTGTCATCAAGCCACAGCCTTATTTACAGCGTGGACGCTTTTGCCTGGACTGGGAAATAAATTAATTTGAATTCTTTATATTTATGGTAGCTCAGCAGCAGAGACCTGTATCCTCTGTGGTCTGTTAAGCAACTGTGACTCAGTGATCCCTTTATTGCAAAGCCAAACCAAAATTCCAGCACACTTATACAATAAACTTTCACCATATCTTAATTATACGTGGGCACGTTGTCCACTCAGAAAAACAGGTCATCGGACATGATAAACATCTCCAGTGTGTGCTAACCAGACAGAGATTCCTAATTTTAAAGGCTTGCATCCAGCTGAAATTTCCTTGGGGTTTGTCTTTTCCATACCCCAAGTTCACCCACACGTTTCCTGTCCTCACCAACCGAATTGCAGGCTGAATGAATGAGACTGGTTCTGTGCTAAGGTTTAAACTTCTCTGCCCCAGAGTGCTTCACGGAGCATGGCCTAAGCCTTTATCTGCTTAGGTGCAAGCCAATGTTCAATATAAATGAATTCTGGCTTAATGGGCACAGACTCTGATGTGATGTTGGCTCACAGTGTGGACACAGCCTGATGCCTTTACATGGAGCTCCGGCGCTCCTGAGTGAGCTGGCAAGGCAATGCAATTCCAGCAGTTACACAGATCCAGCCTGCTGCTGACCACCATTCCTTCCCCAAAACCAAACTTCCACGAAGTCTCAAACTAGTGAGATACTCCAGAATCATAGAATCATTTGAGTTGGAAGGGTGCCTCAAAGTCATCTGGTCCAACTCCCCTGCAGTGAGCAGGGACACCCACAGCTCCATCAGGTGTTCAGAGCCCTGTGCAGCCTGGCCTTGAGTGTCTGAGGGATCAGAGCACCACCACCTCTCTGAACAACCTGCTCCACTGCCTCACCACCCTCACTTAGAAACAATCCAAGCCTTTGTTTCAGCCCTGGATACAACCGGCCCTCTGGGCTGCAGGGGCACATTGCTGGCCAGGTGTGCTTTGGATCCACTGGATTTCCTACAATTATCTCAGTAAACAGAAGAAAGTGCCTTACTGTATTTTTCGTTTTTGGTGAGTCTTTTACAATCTCACCTCTGCAAAAAGAAAATCCTCTCACATGGTAATGCTGCTCAGCCCCTCACTGAAACACCACAAGAAGAGACAACGGATTTACTGAGTTACAAAATGAAAAAGGTAACAAATTTAACATGGAATTAGGAAATGGAGCCCAGTAAGTCCATGTTTAAAATAAAGAGCCATCTTCTTCCTCTGGACCAGTACTGAACAGGCTGCCCGGAGAGCTGTGAGTGCCCCCTCCCTGGAGGTGCCCGAGGCCAGGCAGGACAGGGCAGCCAGCTCACAGCAGGGCTTAGGACTGGGTGGGCTTCAACTCCCTTCCAACCCTTCTATTACTCTGTGATTTCATGATTACTCTGACAGTTTTGCCTAAATGCCACAAAACTCCAGCCCCTACAGAAACAGAGATGCATTCAGGGCCCTGAAAGCGCTCACATTTTTATTCAGGTTTACTTAGCTGTGGGGCATGCCGGAACGATTGAACGGAGACTGACGTGCACTGCTTCCACCTGCGCTGCCCATTGCGTTTGTTGATGTACAAAGGTTTCCTCGCTAATAAAACCTCCAGTAAGGCGACAGTTTGGTGTTCTTTACCGGCCGAGTGCCTGTGGAAGCAGCTCTCTTGCTGCGTTACCGCACTGCCCTCTGCTACGCACTACGCTGCTCCCAGGGCCGCGCACCTGTCCGCCTCAGGGCGGGGGGAGCCACCGCCGCCCGCAGAGGTGAGGCGGGAAAGCGGCGCGGAGAGCGGGCGGCGGGCGGGCGGCGGGCGGGCGGCGGGGGCAGGCCTGTGGGCGGCCCGGCCCGGCAGGAGGAGGGCAGCGCGGCGGAGGGAGGGAAGGGCCGCGCCGGGCCGCGCCGGGCGGGAGCACCTGGGCGGGCTGGGCTGCCTCCTCCTCGCGTACGTTTCGACTTTCTTCCCCGCCCGGAAACTTGGTTCGGTAGCCGCGCCGGCCGCCGCCGCAGGCCGAGTCGGCGCCGGCTTCCCTCTCCTCTTCCCGCCCTGTCCCTTCTCCTCCAGGTGAGCGGCGGACGGGCACGGGGTTGGGTCTGGCGGGGGTCCGGGCCGGCGGGAGCGGCGTTTCCCGGGGACGCGGCGGCCGCGAGGGGCTGAGGGAGGGCGCTGCGGCCGGGGCTCCCGCGCGTGGTGCGGAGACGGCGCCCGCCACGAGGAGCCCTCGCTGGGCCCGGCCGTGCTGGGCGGCGCTGGGAGCGGCCCCCGGTCCGGCTGTACGAGGAAGAAGTACGCTGGTGGGGCCCGGTGCGAAGGGAGGCTGCGGGGCTGCGTTCCTCCGAGCGATGCGCTAAGTCGGCACGTTCCTGATGCTGCGCTGGTAAGTAATGCAGAAAAGTCTAACAAATAGCAATGGTGATAAAGGGCAAAAGAGAGCAACGTGACGGCGTGGACGTTTTGGAAATGCCTTGGAGGTAATAAATACATGAAGTGCTGCAGATGAGGTAATGCTTTGGAAGGGTTTTGGGAGGCTCGCTTTGTGAAGGGTACGATAGGACTGGAATGCTTTTATTTCAGCTGATGATACCAAGTTTTTCATGAGGATTTTCAGACTGAGTGTCAAAACAAGGGGCAGTCCCAGGGTGCTCCATAGAATCGTTTGAGTTGGAAGGGAGCCTAGAAGGTCATCTAGTCCAGCTTTCTGCAGTGAGCAGGGACACCTACAGCTCCATCAGGTGCTAAGAGCCCTGTCCGGCCTCACCTTGGCTGTCTCCAGGGATGGGGCTTTGTGAAACTTGCTCCAGTGCCTTGCTGCTCTTATTGTAGAAAACAGCTTCTTTTATTTTGAAACCATTTCCCTATGTCCTGTCACAGCAGACCCTGCTAAAGAATGTCTTCTTTTCTATAGCCCCCCCAGATACTGAAAGGCTATTCTCAGGTGTCCCTGGGTTCCCTTCTCATCTCCAGGCTGCACAGCCCAGCTCATGCTGGGTTATGTCTGCCCAGCATCCCCATCCCTCTGCCATTCCCCTCACTCAGCTTCAGGCAGCAGAGCAGTGCTAGTGGGAAGATGGCACAGGAGAATTGTCCCTGTGGGTGTACTGGGGGCTATCTGCTGGGCTTGGAAGCACACTGTCGTCCCATCTGCTAGTTTGTGGTCCCACTTAGCACTTGGGATGCAAAATGAGTGCTTTTCTGTTGCTACCAAACCTTCAGATGAGTAATGCTGTAATTTCATTTTCTGATCATATTTTACAGCCAAGGACCAGAACTGTGTAAAGGCTCCTCAGGAAACGCTATTCCAGCCCAAGGCAGATAGAAGTGTTGTGAGAGGTCTCTGCTGTGTCAACTGTATGTTGGTGCAGGGTGACGGCACACAAGTCAGCCCAGGGAGATTCATGTCAATGTCACAAGGCCCCAGAGGTGTCTAGTCCAGTCCTTTGGCTTCTGGAGACTCCGGAGGAGCCCTGGGTTTGAGTAGTACAATGCGGTGTCCAGGACAGTAGTTACCCTGTAGCAGCAGTGCCAGCTGTGTGCTGCGCCTCTAAGGGACAGCGCTGACGTTTGTCCTTGGTGCTTGAAGGCCAGAGTTCTTTGGCAGCTCTCCAATAAAAGGAAGCAGATTGTGCACATGGCTCCTCCAAAACAAAACTTTTGAGTTGCAAGCTGAAACTTCTAATGCTTGAACTGTTACAATACAGCTAAGCAGATGTAGAATGTCTGCTGCTGGAAGGGGATGTCAGTGTTCACGTTTATTGCCTTCTCCAATGAAGTCTGCTGCCTAAAGAAGTTCGTGAAGTCACAACAGCACTAATGCTCGTGTAGAGGGAAAACAAAGGGGTTCTTTGGCTGAGGATGGAGCAAGGAAATACCAGATCAGCCTTTTGTGGAGTTAGCTGTTGGAATACAGCTCTGCTGGAAAACCTTACCTCCCTCACTGTGTCTATGCTTGTATGCAAGCATGATGCATATGTAACTCATTTAAATAACGGAGATTCACTGGCATAAAATAGTGAAATGGAATGGAGAGAGGGACCACTGGTTGCAGCAAAGAGGAAGTTTCTCTGTTGAAAAACAGGCTTCTTTTGAAGTTTCTTACCAAAAGAATGAGGAAAGTGAGAGCCCAGTAACAAATCCTCCAGTAACTCCAACCTCCTGTGTGAGGAATGAGAGCTGTAAAAGGTGAAAGAAACAGTTCCAGAAGGAATCCAGTGGCTCAATGACCTTCTGCTCTAGAAAACCTTGAGGGTTAGAGATGCCTGATGGAACAAGTTGAGGATTGTTCTGCATAACATGAGTGCCAGCTGAATGGAGATCCCAGTAACGTCAGTTAGCACTTGTAATTAATGGTTTCATAAGCAATGATAGTTCTGTACTTCCCAAAGCATAGTGACTGGATGAATTTACCTGCTCATGAAATTGTAGAGTCCTAGGCATAATGGTAGGTGACCAGAATAAAGTACCTGTTGCTCACGAGGCATCCCCTGCTGTACTTTTAACTCTTCAGTGTGCATTGCCGTATCTTTTTTTTTTTTTTTTTTTTTCTCTCATTTAAAGCAAAGCAGAGGTAAAAAATCTGCTGAAATTGCGATACCAACTTCATTTAGAAAATTGAGCTGCATCATCTCATTCCAACTGTATTTCTTGCAAGAGTGGTTGCAGCTGTTGTCTGATGGGCTGGAGTATGTTTTGCTGATACGTTACAAACCCCTCTTGTTTGGCTTTTCCTTCTCAGCTTACTTTAGTGGTGCTGCTCATACAGTTGTTAGGAATCATGTTTGACAGTCTCTCACTGGTTTATATGCCCTGATTTATAGCACGCAAAGTGTTGCCGTAGGCTGAAACTTACCTTGGAAGTTTCTTGAATGAATTGAGTTTTAAACCTTTGGATACTTTGGATAAGAAATTGTCCACGAGCCAGTATGCTGTGCACCATTGGAAGTGTCCGAGGGGGATTTAGATGACCACAAGTAGTGGGAATTACTGCACTGCTCCAGGAAAAAACTGCAGGCTGAAAGGAGGGAAATGCAGTCAAGCTGGAGGAATTTGGAGAGACAATCAGCAGCTTGCACATGGGGTTGGTTTTATGTATAGGGCTGCTCCAGGGGTCTTGTGCAGCAGACTTTTTTGATGACTATACTGTTCCTTATTTGGAATTGTCTGTGGAAGGGAAGTACTGGAATGGACTTGTTTAAAAAAAAAAGTGTTGTCTACCATTGTCTGCTCTTTGCCTGGGCCTTAAATTGTGCAAGCTTTGCAAACAGCTGCAGCAGGCTTTCTCATTAAGAGCTGACCACGTGGCAGATAACACGGGTTGAGTTGAAACGTAACCTTCTTCTTTGAGAACTTTTGCTTGGCTCTGCCATCGTTCCTTTTGTGATTGGTGGAAGTGGAGTACCTCTTGATCAGCCCTATTTGTGAAGTCCTCAGACTTACTAACCTCCGCCCCAGGCTAATAAATAACAGATACGTTCTTCTCATCTAATAAGCCCTTCTACAGTCTATAAATAGAAGGGGAAAAAGAAAAAAGTCAGCCACCAACCACTGCCTTGGGTCTGTATGATATCCTTTGTTAAACGATCTCGTTTGGAGTGGACAAGAACTGCTGTATGATTATTTCAAGTAGGATGCGTAAAAGTAAATAATGGTCTTCTGGGCCTTTTTGTATTTATGACTTAGGAAAAGAGTTCTCCTGTGAGGTTAGCACCTGGCTGAGCAGGAGAGGCTGTGCCCCATTCCTGCCCAGTGCTCTGCCTGAGGTCGTGCTGGGCGGCTGCCTGCTGACGAAGAAGGGATGGCTGCTTTCCTTGTGGGTAGTGGGAGGACTTTGGTCAGCAGGGCTGTTCCAGCTCTTGCAACTGCTGAGAAGGCCGCGCCAATTTTTTTACATTATTTTTAGAGCAATGGAACATAGATAATGATTTACTCATACTGTAAATATGTACCTGAAAAAGTTAAGATAACAATGGTTCTTAAAGACCTATTTCTGGTACCAGCTTACAGGCAGCTTAGAATCAGGTTAAGACTTGAAAAGAAAAAAGTCTCTTTCTGGTTTATTCCCCCCCAAGCTGTGAGGGGTGTTTGTTTTAAGTCTGAAGGCAACTAGATATACCAAGAGAAATTATATGGTGAGAATGCATCTTAAATTACACGTGCAACCATGCTTAAGCTTGTGAACCCGTAAGACAGAAATCCTAAGCAATAGAATGTGTGCTTAAAATGAGCCATAATGTTGTTCTTTAAGTCTTTAGGAGAATGTAGTCCTTAATGGAAAGAGGCTTTATTTTTTGTCCCCACTTTCCTTTAGTGCTTATGAACTGCTGTATGTGGGGAAGGCTGTTGGGGTACTGGTTGCATCCTGCCTGCCCGTGGGCTGGCGGGAGTTTAAACTGCTTTCAAACCTCCCTGCGCACCCTGAGGAACTGCAGTGAGATCTTGTGGTCTGGGGAATTAGTTAGCTTTTTTTTTTTTTTTTTTTTTTTTTTTTTTTTTTAGATGAAGATAACTTGTTTTCTTTCCCCTTTAGCATGATCTGATGGCATGTAAAGGGAGCTACCAACTTAATTATCTTTTAATTCAGCTTTTTAGTCAGTTGGAACATGCTTGGGCTAGATGGTACTTTGCACTCCTTTTGATGAAATGCCCTGTTACCTTGTGAAGGGAAGTCTGCACTGTTGTGTGCTGGGCAGGGTGAAACGCCCTGCTGGTATCAAGGGATGCTTTCATTGACTGTGTCATACTTCTAAGTGTACTGTAAAATAAATAAATAAAAACTAACACAACACAAAAGCACTGGTGTAACTGAGACCCAAATTTGCCTTGGTGCAGGTAGCTAAAAGTTCTGTTCTTTTATCCTGCAATAAAGCCCTAATCAGATGTTTCCAATGGTAACAACTGCCAGTGTGACAGAGGATGAATGCTTTGCTTTCTCGCAAGACAGGTGAGGCCTAGAACTACAGAAATGCTGTATGTCTACCCAAGGCAATCTCACTCCTCACACTGTTTATGATCATATATGCTAATGGCTGTCCTAGTAAGGATATTTAAACACAGACTTTAAAAGCACGCGGTTACATAATGCATGGTCTGCTTCTTCCCTTCTGGACTTTATCATAGAAAACATCCACTCCTTTTCTGACCTGTATTCTATGACACCCAGACACAAGTAGACAATAACATACAGCGTGCCGTCAGGCGACTGCAGGAGCAGTAGCTATCAGGGTTGGCTGCTTACTGAGGCTTGTACCTGAGACAAGCTTCTGCATGTTACGTACTTATTTCATATTCTGTAAACCCTGGTGCTGTTTTCTTTCCATAAACAAGGACGTGTCAGGTAGACACAATGGTGTGTGATGGCATAGGGGTGCCTGTGTTTGTGTGATGTAGGATCTTTACCTCTTGTCCTCAGAACCCAGCTCTTAGGAAAGTGTGTGTTGCACCAGATATTTAGATGAACCTAAATCTCAACATCAAATCTTCTCCTTTGATTTGGCTTGCGGCTTTTTGCTTCAAGTGCAGGAGAGGTTTTGGTTATTGCAGGTTAGGTCCCTTATCCTTAAATCATAGTAATGGATTCCCCCTTTCTTAGTGGAAAACCTTATTCACAAATGTCTAACTGATCTTTAGGGATGGAGTTGCAGGTAGTTGCCCAATTCAGAGCGTAGGTGAGATGGGGGTGGAGGTAGGGGTATTTAACTTCCTAGAGAGAGATTATTAGATGCAATAAGAAAAACGAAGCGTACAAAGAAAATATGCGCATGCTGCCGGCAATGAAGATCTCACAGAAGTCTGTGTGTTGTATTCTGCAAAGAAGCAAATTGATTGAACTGGTAAAACAGAACAATCTGCATAAGCTTTATGTTCCTGTGACCATAAAGCAGGCAGCTTGCATGTTTGTGGGGAAGAAAGGGTGTGGAAAGGAGGATGGATGCAGCGGAAGCATTTAGCAAAGGTGAGAAAGCATCAGAAACGTAAATAAAACAGCTTCTTCTGCAGCATTTATCTTCACTTCCGTGGGTTGGCATTGAAGTTATCCATTTTTCAGAGCAGCGTGTTAAAATAGTAATTGTTCAATCTCCTTGGAGGAACAGTGCAGGTGGAAAACATTTTATACCTCTCTGTTTAATCCCTCGTTAAAAACAGAGGAGAGGGGAAATTTACAGGTGCTTATTACCCAGGTGTTATTAACTGAATAACACCAGAATCTCCTGCTCTGTACAAAGGATTGTTGGGATCACACTGTGCTGTCCTGCTGCTCTAGAGCCAGCTGGGTTCCTGGTGAGATGGTTACAGTGCTGTGGCCTTGCTGTGGCAGTGCTAATTGAGTTGAGAAACAAATGTATGGTATTGAGAGAAGTGGAGCAGAGGAATTTTTGTGTAGCTTTCTCATAAAATCAGGTACATGTTTGCTATTCATTTCTAGCAAGATTTTAAAAATCAGTAATACAAATCAAAAAACTTCTCTTTATATTTTCCAATATTACTGAAACCACCTGAAAATGAAAACCCATGTGCCATACTGAGAGCTGATGCTGCAGCAGCTGCTCAGGAGAAAATTCCTTGGGACAGGCTCACTGACATCAAGCAGACCTTGGAGCACATCCCTCCGAATCGGGTTTTCTAGACCAGCATGTATTTTCTAGTCTAATGTGACAGTGATTCTGTTCCAGGAAAATACAGTTGAGAAAACAGATGCTTGCCCAGAAATTCAAGTGAGTTAAATACCAAGTTGTCCAATAAGCGCAAAAATGCAAGGCTTCAGAATAAAACTTGTTTTCAGGCTTATGGTTAAGGAATGAGCAGAAATGATGGGGACAATGGGAGCTTTTAAACTGGCAGTCTCTGTTGAGATGGAGTGCAGCAAAGCAGCCTGGATGTGCAGCTCCTCAATTGAAGCATTCAGGTAAGTGCTGTGCAGTTCCTCTCCAGGTGCCTCATTAGGAACTCTTGGCTTGAAGGCAAGGTTAATCACTGAAGGGGTTATTTCTTGTATAGTCAGACAAACCTCTTGTTTACAGAAGCCTTGGCTTCATACTTTTACTTTCAGTGGCCTAATCTTCAGCAGTATCAGAAAGTAAAAAGGAAAGGCAGTAGGGCTCTGTGTTATCACCTGTAAAGTATTCTGGTGTTTGGTACTGTGCCTTTTGGAAAAAGCAGCCTGCTGTAAGTATTGCCTACAAAGATCTGGTGGTTCAACACTATTTTCTGGTGACTAATATAAACTAAGGATGGCTTGTTCATAGTTGTGAAAGACTGTAGCAGCAGTTGGAAGTGTTTGGGCAGGATGCTGGTGTCATGGAAAACCTGCTGCTTTTCATGCTCGTGAAATCCTCCTTCAAAGTGGAGCTGAGATTCAGCTAAAGAAAAACAAGCCCAACAGTTACAGAACACTTTGCAACCTCTTTCTCTCTCACTTAGGGGGGAAAAAAATAAATATATATATTCCTATTTAGAGAAGCGCAAGGCTTGTGAGCCAGTTGAAAACTGAAGAAAGTTTTGCAGTTTTTGGTGTCCGTTTTTCTTATGGCTTATTGTTAGAGCACTGGGTTTGCTATGTTAGGATCCATCATGAATTTGCTGCCTTGTTTTATGTGATTAAACTGCCTTTGGTTGGTGCCCTCCTGGTGTGTGCCCTCAGTTGTCTTAATCCAGGATGTGCTGCCTTTGTTTTGTCCACCCCTCGAAATTAATTGTGTTGCCTTTACGTGGAATGTTGTATTTCCAGTCTCCCAGGGGAATGCAGTCATAAATATAATAGCTGGTGCAATTATCACAGACAGCTGTCACACGGCCGTGTATGTGGGGATGCGCCCTGTCGTCCCAAAGCCAGCTCTTATAGCCAGGCTGTTGGTAACGCCTGCAGCATCAACATGTGTTAACATAGAACACCTTTGTGTTTCCAGCGTGCTTTCCATGCCACAACTGTATTTTTTTAATATCAAGAACTAGATTTTTAATGGTTAATTTTTTAGCGAAGATGTTCCCCTTGTCAGCCTGATCTGTGAGGAGGAACCTTTACGCTTCTGCCGCGTCCTCGCCTTGCTGTCTGTAGGCTGACTGCATCCTTCTTTGTTTGGCAATGAGAAACGTGCTCCTCAGGGCCACTCAGAGAGGGGGTGGAATAGCATTTTTGGTTCACAGGTTTGGGTTGGTATTCTTTCCTTGGATTTTCCTGTGTGATGGCTGTAAGCTGCTTACAGTCAGATTCAGAGTCGCATAAGAGTGTTACATTCCTGCATGTAGTGGCTCTGGGTCTGTAGTTGAGCATCTTGTGATGTGAGCTCAGTCTGTCAATGGGAACGGCAGTGAAGTCATACCCCAAGGAGGTGGCACTGGGGTGTTGGTGACTGAAAGCAACCTGTATCGAGGCTGCAGCTGTGTGAGCAGGCAGGCTGGGACAGAATTGTGTCTGTGCCCCACAGTAAAGTAGGGAAGAGAGAAGTTCCTTACAGAGTGAGAGTGGTGCCCAGCAGTGCTGAGAGCTGAAATGTTGAGGTTGGCAGCAGGGATGTTGCTTTTCAGTGGTGCTCGACCCAACTTTCTTCATCAGTTATTTTAGTACAGGTGGAGGCAAAACAGTGGAAAGGTTTCCTGGAGTACTTGCTCGCTCTGAAACAACTTTCTAAGCAGCCACAGAAGCAGCCTGTCAGTTCTGCTCTGAGTTGGGGTGCTCTGGAGGCCAGCCCTGAGCCAGGCGCTGACTGGGGACTCCCAATGCTTGGAGGCAGAGGGGCTGTGCCCACAGGGTAAGAACAGGAGGCACTGTGCTGCTGCTGCCAGGAGCAAGCTTGCTTTGGTGGGGGAAAAGATCAGACCTGATAAGTCTTCCTTCAAAAAAATTCTGTTCTTTGAGTCGAGGTTACAGCACAAGGAATCCTGCTTTTTAAAAAAAATCCACCACCACTGCTTTTGTTCTTCTTATGCAGTGAAGATAAAGGTGAGCCCAAAGAAATCTTTTCTCTCGCCCACACAGGGTAGGAAACAAGAGGACTGTGCAGGTTTATTTTCTTCAGTTCTTTGTCACGTATGGGAGGGCTGTGTTACTCCTGGGGTCACTCAGACTCAGATGTTTTTGTTGTGTTTTTAAAACAGCATTAGAGGAGCACCATATACACGTGTCAGGCTTTGACATTTTCATAAACAACAAAAAGCAGCACGAGAATGGCAGGGGTTGCTGGGGTGCTCCAGCCTTCAGAGGCCAGAATGTGCAGCAGAAACTGCAACAGATGGAGTGAATTTTCAGCTTCACTAAACAGCTGCAGCCCTGGGAGCTGGCTGCAGGACACCGGAGCTGGGCTCCACCTGAGCAGCCGGCAGCTGTGCCTGTTGTGTTCAAACACTGCATTTTCTAGACACCTAAGGTCTGTCTTGTTGCACAGTAGTCATCTTTGCTGAATAAGATGTTAGCAATTTTCCTCATGCTGAACATCTGCTTTCTGGCTGAATCACTGAGCAGGCGGCAGGCTTGTTTGAGCCTGCTGCCCTCCCAGAGCTGCTGGTTGCCTCTGCCTCGCCGAAGGCTGTGTGGGATGGGTTTGCTTCGTGGCTGAGGTGCCAGGCCCTGGTTCCCTGGTGGCTGCAGGAGGGTCCTTCTCATGGAAGGGATGGTGGGATAAAAGGAAAAGGTTCTTTGGCACTTTGGAATGAACCTTCACACCTGGCTTTCAAGGGTCTGGGCTTCCAAGAACAAAATGGAGAAGAAAAATGCAGTAAGGTTGTGGTGATGCTTTTATCTTCCACGAGTTTTGAAGTGACTCATAAATGAGATCATCACACAACTTTAGGCACAGAAGGCAGTGTGAATTTGGTAAATAATGTGGTGCCCCTTTCCACCCCATTAAGAAGTTGTTTATCAGCAAAATTACCATAGAGTTTGTTTTCACTGAGACAGGAGAGCTGTTTAATCACTTGCCAAAATCTTATGCAAATACTACAACCCGAAGCACAAGTATTTTGTGTTGGTAGGTGTTAGCCTTGGAAGCTTCCTTAACTGATCTGAACGGATTGATCAGCATTGGTAGGTGATTGATGCTGAAATGTTTTCTTTTCACGTGCGGGATGCCTTCAGATCAAATGCGAGCTTTCAGTCAGAAAAACAGCAGAGGTGCCCGAGTCTGGTTCAGACAGGTAAGTAGCGAAGATCAGTGGCATTTCTGGAAGGGCAGAGCACATCTGCTCCTGTTTGTGGGTAAGAGCTAAGGAGTGAGTGCACGAAAAGAGCAGGGGCTGTATGCCCCGTGTAAGCCCCTTCCTGCAGGGGAAGAAGCTTTCTGGTGCTGCAGCAGAGCAGCTTGGTGCTCGCTTCCCCCCTACAGCTGCCACCACCTCTGCAGCTATGTAAAAATTTGCCCGGGAAGTCACTTGATTGTGCCGGTGATATATTATCCCTTTAATTAAATAGATGACTTATGCTTGACAATTAGTTGAGGTGGAATGATGTATGCTTTTTATTAGAAACCCATGACTAATTTTTTCTGGCTGTTCTTGCTATCTTATTGTTCTTGCCTACTCTCCCGCAGTGTCGCTGCTGCGTGCCAGCCGTGTCCTCCAGGCACTGGTGCAGACCGGTGTTCGCTCTTGCTCAGGCTATTACCTGTTCCAGACAAAGCAACTATTTTCAAAAGTTTTCCATGTCGTCACTGTTGTGCTTTTATTTTTAAACTGGGATTTTTAAAGTGGTCTTAAAAAAACCCGGTCGTATGACTTCATCTAGTACTGCATCTCCAGGTTGGGAGTAAGCCTTCCTGCAGCAGTGTCTCTGCATGTGATCTGCAGCAAACTCAGGTGAATGTTGTATTTAATTACAGTGGGCAAGGTTCAAAAGGGGTGTGACTGGAGACACTGTTACTAACATCAGTACAGCAGCAGCTGCAAAGAGCTCAGTTTGTCCCTTACCTCCCGACCTGTAAGAAGGTGAAGCTCAAGCCTTTGTCTTACAGTACAGCCATCTATGACATGTGCTGTACTTATGGCTTTTCCCTCCCTTAGAAAACTTGAGTCTTTTCATAGAAAATATGTTTCCGTGGATAAATTTAGGCATGGATGAGAAGGGAACAATGCATTCTTTGTTAACACTAATGTTTTGTGCTGGGAGTGAGCTTAAGAGGAAGGAAATGTGGCTCAGATTTTTTTTTTTTTGTTTCTTTTGAAATTTCTTCCTCTTCTTCTTCCTCATCCTCAGACCACTCTCCCCAAAAAAGACCAAAAATCCGGACAAGTAGAAATCCTCAAACTGATCTTTCACCATACGTGTCTTATAAATGGATAATATTCAGTATCCTTGGAAAGCTCTAGAAAAAAATGGTCCATGTGAAAATTATTCTCTCAAGAATGTGCAGTGTTTGTCTCAGCTCTTCCAATTCGTACACTTAGTGGGGTTTTACACACCCTGTGTCACCGTGGCATGTAAAGTAATTTCAGCTTCAGTTCATCCACTTAAAGATTTTGCTGGATTGTGTGCTTTTGATCTCTCATCCTTGGGTTGATCATTCACAGGATCTCTCTGGAAGGAAGAACTCTTAAGGGGTTGGTAGGGTTGAGAATACCAGGGGAAACTTAAGGTGGGAATGCAATTTAATTTTTAATTGGCTACGTTGTGAGCTGGCACTTAGCTGGGAATTGCTCTTTCTCTTCTTTTCAGCAGAGGACTCTGTCAGACAGCTGCTACCGGACACATTTCCTTCCTGCTGCCCTGGGAGTGCACTTCCTGGCCACCATGGCTGATCCCGCAGCAGAAGAGCAGGCACACCACGGTGGTGAGCTGTGCTGTGAATGCGGTCAGTTCCACCTCTTGCCAGACAATCATCTCTACAACTTCCAGAATGAAGTGGACGATGAACTCATTTGCCACATCTGCCTTCAGCCTCTGCTCCAGCCTATGGACACCCCCTGTGGGCATACGTACTGTTTCAAGTGCCTTGAAAACTTCATGCAGGAGTATAACTTCTGTCCTATGGATCGGAAGAAGCTCTCTCTCCAGCAGTGCCACAAGTCCAGCCTTCTAGTCCGAAACCTGTTGGATAAGCTGGTTGTCATCTGTCCATTCAAGGCAGAGTGTCAGCAGACAATGCAGCGGTGTGAACTAGAAGCTCACCTGCAGAACAGGTGCTTCCCATTTACCTTGCGTTATCGCGCTGCATGTAGTGCCATCTGTCTCTTGTGCTTCTGAGCAGAAAGCTTTTTAGATTGGGACAAAATGGTACAGCAGAGATGAGGTGACAGCAGGTGAGGCCAGAAAGGTGGGTGTGTGAAGACAGCATAATTGTGAGCTAGGGAAGTGAGCTCCCACGTGCTGCAGGAAAAAGGTTGAAGTCTTTCCTTGCCTTCTTGCAGGCAAGTTGTCTGTGGACACAACCACTCAAATGTATATAAATCATGTGCCCTGATCTGGGGAGCCTGTCTCTTTGTAAACAATTCGAAAGATGTATATTCCTTCTTTCACTTGTGTGGAAAAGAAAGAGACACTAAGTCAATACTCTGGAGGCAAGGGATCGTGCAGTGTTACCAGTTTAATTGGTCCAATTAAGATGTGCAATATATGTCTTTGATCCAAATAGTGTAAGTCCCTCCAAGCTGTGCATTATGCACTTGCTGAATCACCTACTTATAATTCCATTATCCTCTCTCATTCTTCTGCTGAGAAAACGAAGCACATGAAATATATGTTTTTCCCTTTGTGTAGAGGAAGAGCTTTTTTTTTTCCTTGCACTTCAGCAGAGATGTGTTTAGGTACTTCCGTTGTTGGCTAAGCTGGTAGCGGGCGAAGTTCTAAAGTGCCAGTGCCAGAGGTCTCAGCATGGTATGGAATGACATCTGTTCCTAGTTAATGATTGCAGGAAAGGGAGCTAAGTGCAGGCTGCTTGCTAAGTGCAGGCAGAAGCAGGCCTTCGTTGGTGAGGTGTACTTTTCTCAGTTGGTATTGAGAAGCGCAGCTTGTTTCCCTTCAGCTGTGTTGTAGCTTTTTGAGTCAGAGCCATGTGTTATAAATAGGTCACCCAGCACTTGGGATACTCTCACAGTTCCAGCCAGGCTCATACCCTTGCTGTTTAGCCTGTCTTTGTTACCACAAGCTGAGAGCTCCTGTTAGAGCTGGGGCAGTGGTGGAAGATGCCATGAGAAAGCTTACAGCGTCCTTGAACTGACTCTGTACTGTTTTCTCATTGCCATCAGGACTGAATGCTGGTGCTGCAGAAAGGACTGCCCACATAGCTGTGGTGCTGCACGGGCATGGCCAGAGCGGGGCTGGGTACAGAGCTGAGGGGTCAGAACCTTCCTCTGAGCTCCTTAAGTCTGCCTTGGTACCAGTAAACTTCTGTCACTTGCTGATCCCTCTGATGCATGAGTTACACTTCAGAGAGGGAGGCATCCTTCAATGTTAATGACACTGACCTGACTGGAAACTATATCCTTCCCATACAGTTCTGAGCATCTCCAGAGGGGATGGAGTATTCTGAAAGTCACGACTTTGGGTTGTGAGCGTTTTAAGATTGAAAAGTGGAAAAAAGGAGGAAAAAAAAGAAGTTACACTGGGGTTTGGGTGTTTTTTTTTTTTTTTTTTTTAATGTGAGATTAAATTATAGTAGGATACCTAAGGGAATAAGTAGCAACTAGCAGCTTGTTTCTTGGGGGATTCTGTTGCCCTTAGCAAAATTCATTTATTTGTCCACATCTTAAGAGGGTTGTGCCCAAGTGAGTCAGCTAGCTTCTGCCTTTTAGGGTAACTTTTAGGGTCATTTTGTTGGCTCCAAGCGAAAGATGACCAGGGATACACCGGATAATACCTGGGTAAGGCTTGTTTATCCAGAATGTAAATAGAGTTTAATTTGAAAAGTGACTGTGGTAAACACCCAGTTCTACTCATGTCTCTGAAAGTGACGCTTTTGCATTCATCGCTCTCCTTACCTGCTACTTTTCTGTGAGTGCTTTTGATAAAAGACCTTGTTTTTCCTCGCTCGTTTTTGCTGAGATAGCTACGGTGCAACTGCATACAGAGCACATTTTTTGAATGCAGAGTTACTCCTGGAACCTCCAGGTGGGGAGTGGTCAGTGGGAGTAAAGCTTCTGTGAATTGCTCCCATTCATCTTCAGCACGGATTGGAGGCCAGGAGCTGCCCGAGGGTCAGGCCGCGTTCAGGGGAAAGAGAATCAAGCTCTGCTCACTGCTCTCCCATGTTACCAGCTCGTTAAAAACAAAGCTTGATTCAGAGCTGAGCTTGAAATTCGAGTCACTTCCTTTGCATAAAGTTACAGTTCATCATCAGCTCTAAAAGCACAGAGCTAAGTGTTTGCTTATGTTTTAAAAGAGGTATTGTCTTCACTGAGAGTTTGCCATGTAAATATTTAGCAAGTGTAAGTCCTCTTCCCATTCCATTTTCCTTTTAAAAGTATTGAGCTTAATAATTTTGAAAGTAAGAGAGTGAGTAGTCCGCTCTTCTACTTATGAAAGTAGAAGCTGAAAGTAGAATGAGAGCAACTTCAAGCATCTGTGATACAAGCTCAGCAGCTGCTGAGATCCTGAACGTCCTTCTCTGCCTGCTTTCCTCACTCAGAGCCTACGTGTGCTGCGTCAGCCACTTACGGTCACTGACAATCTCTCTCCAGGTGTCCTGGTTTCAAGAAATACAAATGTGAACTACAGCAGAAAAGGAGCCCTGTTTCCAAAGGGAAGGAAGAGCCCCTCACCAAGGTGGAGACAAGTGCGCCCAGGGATCCAGAGGGACCCAGTGGAGGATCCCCGCTTGTAGCAGAAAGCTCCGCAGCTGCTGTGGTGTCACTAGGGACTGCAGAGCCTGGACTGGTTAACCCAGCTTTTGAGGAGACTGAAGAAGGTGAGCGTTTGATAAACAGATGTAATTATGTAATTACCTTTTATAATATAAAAATGAGGTAATTATTTCAGACGCTTCTCCAGTATTGTTAGATATCCTCTCTTTCCTCATCTTGCTCTTGAGGAGAGGGAAGATACGTTCATCAGATGTGCGTTGCATGTGGGAAGATCTGCTCAGAAGCACAGAACTGCTGGCACAAAACAACTCTGAGATCTCAGGCTGCAGTGAATGTTGTATTTACAGTTTTCTTTGCAGAAATTAATGCAGTTTCTCTCAATGGGAACGTGCAGCACTAAAAGCACTTATAGAAGCCAAATAATTAGTAATTAGGAAATGCTCCAACTTCTTAATCTTGTTCAGAAAGTTAAATATACAGTTGATTTCCTGGAGTGGTCAGCACCTCCCTAACGCTACAAAGCAAGTGTGTTTTTATAGCCTAGCCTGGTTTTGGATTAGTAGTTACTTATGAAACCCTTGCAGATAAAAAGTAACCATCTGCACTGCAGCCTAGAGCCTCTCGTGTCAATCCCTGCCAGAAGGAAGGAGCGTGGAAATCTCAGTGCCTTCTTTGAGAGTGTCTCAGTTTCCAGATGTGCAGAGACTGGAGCTGGGTACTCCTCTGTGATGTGCCATTGCACAGCTCAGCTTAGTTCTCGCTTGGCTTTTACTGAGTACACTTGGAGCAGATCTTGCATCTTTTGTATGAGACCTGCAGTTCACCTTTGCAGTCAGGCTCCTTGGCTTCATTAGAGTGCTGGGCTTGCCTAAATGCTGCAGTGCTGGTAGCTTTAAAATGACTTGCTAACAACTACTTTCATCTTCAAAGTGTCTGAGAAGCATTGCTTAGGCTTCAGGAGGCTGTGAAATAGGTAAACATTACTTCTGTGTTATAGGAGAGATGGAAGAAGAGGAGGAAAGGAAATTAGAGGAGGGAAGTTGTAGTGAACTGCCTGTGGTAGAATCACCTCATGACAGACCAGTAATTACAGTGCGGCAGTTCCCTTCTCTAATGGGTGCTGTGGAATTTGGGATTAGTGCATGTGTGCTTCCAGGAGTCCAGCTGTCACAGCAGAAAACTAAATGTCTAAGTGAAACACACTGAATGAATACCCTGTAGTAAAACACAAGAAATAGCAGTGAGAGAGTTTAAAATTTGCCACAGGTTAGGGCAAGATATTCTGGAGAAACTACAGAAATAAGGCCTTTATAGCTTTCAGTTTGACCGAGCTTTTTCTCTTGACAGCTGTTTTCCTTTCCCTCTAGATGCTACTTTAACAGTGTTAAAAATCTTGTGGGGCTAGTGGGGGAAGATTCCATTTATGTGTTGTTTTTTTTCTCTTTGATTTCCACCACCAGATGTTCCTCAGAGAGCCAGCCCTGTGGCTGAAACAAGCACAATTGAAATTCACAGAGAAGATCCAGAGGAAGAGCTTGGGATGAGAATAGTGGGGGGTAAGGACACCCCACTAGGAAACATTGTTGTTCAGGAAGTCTTGCGGGATTCTGTCATTGCTGCAGATGGAAGAATAGCACCTGGGGACCATATTCTTGAGGTATGCAACCCTCCTGTCTCATTGCTTGTCTTAACTAAGGGGATAAACAGGCAAAGTCGCCTAGAAGAACTGGGAAATCTCTACAGAGAAGGCTTTTTTTTTTTTTTTTTTTTTTTTTAAAGCACTGATCAGACATGTCTGTCAATAGCATCATCTGTCTCCTGGAAATGAGAAGTAGATTTGAGGACCCCTCTGATCCCTCCAGATTTTTTAATTCATACCATTTTGTGTGAAGTGAAAAGATCTCTATGTCATAAACTGCACCCAGTAGCACCATTTCTCTCCAGTGGATTGTGGTCTAGCTTGGAGGTCGTAGTTGCTTGCTTTACTATGTTGCTTAAGCTGCATTTCCTTAGTGGGCAGGTAGGAAGCTTTAGACCTTACAACTCGAAGTCAACATCACATATATAATGTGAGTAATAAGGAGCACCAGCCTTGTACCATGCTGACCCACGGCCAGACTTAGTTTCCAGATGAATCTGACAAGCCGTTACGCCTCTTGCAGTGTGCTAACCGAGGTGACAGAGCCTTGTCCAAGGCACTGAAACCTACATGCAGGAAGACTGTTAGCACCTTCTGGCTATGGCTGCCCAATCATCTGACAAGCCATAAAGACCTAATTATCCTGTTGGGCTGTGGACGTCAGTAATGAGTGGCAGCCTTGTGAACAAGTGGCCGATTGAATCTCCAAGTTGGTTTCTCATGCAGACCAACAACACAACTTCTGCTTTATCCAAACTGTACGCCTTTCGATCTTGACTGGGCTGTAATTAGAGTAGGTTCCCACACTCAGTAGCCCTGCTGCCATCCTGAAAGAAAGACACTACAATATCTCATGTGGCAAAGTGAAAATCAGCTTCTCAGAGTTACTTTGGTAAAAGTGTGATTAGGGCGACAATTCCAGAAGTTCTGTAGGCTGTGCACTGCTCTCCCAGGTGAGGGGTGGGTAGTCTCCAGTTCAGCTCCTCCAAGAGCATAATGAATGCTGGAAGTCAGTGGAAAGCAGTTCTGCAGTGTCATGATTTAACATCTTGCACTGTCGGGTTTGTTAGCCACGTGAGGGGTCCTATCTCCTCCATGTACTTAGCTATTCACCATCACCGATGGCCTTGATTCATCTGCTTTCTTCTGCATTGCTTTTATAGAAAACTCTGCTCTCTGATGTGCATGAGGAACAGCTGCTTCAGTCACGGCATTGAATAGGGATTGTGCATCCTGTCTCCAGCTTTGTGATGTTCTGCATTGTAGACAGTGCCTAAATTACATAGGTTCTGATTAGGGACTCTGGTTTGTTTGTTTTTCTAGGTGAATGGTGTCAACATCAGCAGTGTGACTCACTGCCAAGCTGTGTCCTTCCTGCGCCACCCAGGTCCTGTTCTCCACCTCATTGTCCTCCAAGAGAAAGGCTTTTCCAATAGGACTGCACAGCAGGACTCCCCTTCTGCTACGAATCAGGAAGTGATCCATGTCACCTTGATAAAGAGAGACCGATCCGAACCCTTGGGAATCAAACTGATCAGGAAGACGGATGAGGCAGGGATTTTTATTCTGGATCTGCTCGAGGGAGGTCTGGCAGCCAAAAATGGGAAACTGAGTCGAAATGACAGAGTCCTGTCTATAAATGGCCAGGATTTGAGGCAAGGAACACCTGAGACTGCCGCACAGATCATCCAGGTAATTTATAATGCGGAGAAATTGTCTGGCTAATGATACTGCAGCTTCCTGCATTGATGGCAGGGCTCCTGCTCTGACCCAGGGGCTAACAGAACATGCTGCAGCAAACTGCCTTCCCTGAAATCTCTTTTTGGGAAAGTAACTGCTCTGCAGATGTGTGGGAAATGCTGCTTCCAAACAAAGATCAACATGAAGAGTGGGAATACATCATGAGTCATCTGACAAGTCTGAAGCGAGGCAGTTGCTAGTGGCACGTCAGCTTAGCCAAGGCAATTGGAATTTCTTTGTGGTGTGGCAGTGTGGAGAGTTTCTTGCAGAATAAGTATTTGTATGCTCTGTGTAGATGCACACATTACAGAAACCAGAACAGATTAGGACAGCTTCTTGTGCTTCCAGCAGTCGAACCGAAGGTGTTTTCCAGACTCCCTCCACACCTCTCCATGCAAACAGCATCTCAGACTAAGAACTTTTTTAAATGCTAAAAAAGGGTAGGAGAAAGGGTGGCTTTTCATTCACAACAGGGATTTGTTCTTATTGCAGCATGCCAAATGTGTTGGTGAACAGAGCAGGCTAGGAGTATTGATTGAGGAACAGGGATTGCTGTGTGTGCAGTAGATGTCACGAAGATCAGTTTTTAAATTGTTTATTTTCCTAGGCACTGACCTCCAGTTTCCATCTGAAGATCCTGACACAATACATCTGATCACATATTGTTTATATCCTGGAAAGGATCCGAGGTCAGCAGAGTGAGGGAGAGCCAGTTCTCTTCCTGCTAATTGGCAAAGGAGAGCACAGTGCAGTGGGAGAATAGAATAGTAACAGCAGGATTCCAGCACTGAGATCTTTCCTTCTACTGTATGTGTGATTCCATACTATGGCCTGTTAGAATTGGTTTTCATTCTTGCTGTTGTATTTCTGTAGTAGCGTGCAAGTGTAACTTCTGTATGAGGAACTTCATCCCACTAAGATCAGTAAGTCTCAGAACTGGCTTCAGTGGCTTTGGGAATTAATTCCTTTTGAAGTGACATTCTGTAGAACTGACATTTTCCCAAACGTTCTTTTCTTCCGAGAGCTTCTTGGTTAAACTTTGTTCTAATTTTGATTGCAAACTGTTTGGAGAAAAGTATTGTGAAGGACCATTTGCACCTATACTGTATATGCACACCCATTTACACTGTACGTAGTGCCCTACTCGGGGATGAAGGGGAAGGCAAATTCCCAAAGCAGGATGCAATATTTACAATATATTTTGTGAAGACACAGATATGTGCAAAATTGCTTTGAGGAAAAAAATTGCATCCTGAAGTGATTTTGGAGATGAGAGACTTAAAGCTTCAGTTTTGTGAAAACCCTGTCCTTTGGTAGTTTAAAAACACACACGGACCAACCAGCTGACTAAATACAACAGAAGCAAAGCAGTTGATGCAGTCCCTCTTCCCAGGCCATGGAATTCACTGCTGCTTGGTGCTGTGGCACCAGAGGAGTGGGGGACGTCCAGTAGTGAGGACTTCTGGACAGCTGTACTTCTCTCATCTGTTACAGGAAACGCCCCAAGCAAGCACAGACGCCTTACGCCAATAGAGTCCTTCACAATAAGGTTTTGTTGGATTAATTCAGTTTCTTTCAGATAGAAGAGCAGTAACAATAGTGAATGCTTTTCCTGTACTTCTGCCAAGGCCAGATATACAGCTGGTTGAGTTTTTAACTGGCAGCAATCTTGGGCAAAAGGTCAGGTCTTCAGGTATTTGGGGGGGAAAACAGATGGAAGAAATGCTTAACAGCAGATGTGGCATATGGGCTGGGAGGAAAGGAGCTATAACAAGTTTCTTTACAGCAGAAGAAAAAGCATCTACTGCTTTTATGATGGTTGTCCATTGTGTGGATCGGTCGTTCTGGCTGTTCATTTTGTATATGCTGCTCTTGTTGCACGTACCAAAGCAAAGGAAGCAATCATCCTCTTTTGCTTGACTTCTAACGGTTTCAGATGTTCTTTTTGCTCCTGGCAGACCAGTGAATCCAGAGTAAACTTCGTAGTCCTGAGGCAGCCAGGTGTGCAGCTGTTGGACCCAGGGGAAGATGGCAGCACGTCAAACAACAGCAGCAGCAGCAGTGGGGGAGGAAGCCCAGTGCACCACCGGAGAAGGCTAGAGCAGAGTCACTACAGACGGAAGTCCAACTACCAGAAGGTAAGCTTGGAAATAACAGCAAAAACACTGGTTACCCTGGTCTGATAGCTCTGTTATGTTAGCTCTGTGACAGCTATTTGTTACGTATAACTGATTGAGTAGCTCCTTTTCTTCTTGAGCTGTTGACAAGCAGCATGTTGGTGGCTGTTGGCACTAGAAAACTCTGCATTTGTCATCTACTGGAAAAAACATGTCAAAATTTCCTCATTTGTTTCTAGTTTTGATGCAGAATTAGTGTTTAATCCCTCCTTGTTTGGAATGGGCCATGGGAAATTCACAGTCCATGAGACACCAGCAGGGCCAGTGGTGGACTTCTTGACGTTCATAAAGCACGGTGTGTTCAGGGTGTCGTGCAGTGATGCTTCTGGTTTGGAGACACAGCTCTGTGACACAGAAGTAGAAGCTACACAGATCACACTGCTGTGACTCGAGTGTTGTATCTGCCATCCATTGAATGTTACAAGAATATCCTGCAAGAGGAGAATTGCCAGTCTTCTGTACCAGGGGAGGTTTGCTCCGTGCTTAGAGCTGCCAGCTGTGGGAGCAAACATTCTAAAACTGCCTAGACTTCTGTGTCTAAATGCCTCTGAAGATTAGTAAGGAACCTACTTCTACCTCCACAGTTTGTTACATCTGCAATTATTTGCAAATTAACAGGGAAATAATAAACTCTGGTATTTAAACTTTAAGTAATACTCATACAGTCATTAGACACATACATTTTCTAGGGATGCTGGCCATCTTTGTCAGCATCTCCAAGTTTGATTTTTTTTTTTTTATATACAGTATCTCAAACAACTCCTACTTGTCTGTTTTATCCATTTATGTTATTGGCTTGAGGAGCAGAAATCAGGATGAGGGGTGATTATAATACAAACAGAGCAAATGTCAAGTTTCCGTATGTCTTTTAAGTCATGAGAAGCAAAATAATTCAGCAGTTACTGATCCCAGTTTAGTAGTAGTCAGAAAGGAGTTGATTGCTTGGTATGAGTGGCCTTGTTCCTTGGTGCAGAACTGTTCTCAGAGTGAGCATCTCTTCACAGCACAAGGAAGCAGGATTGTTGGGAGAGCAGCTGTTTTCCAGACAGGTGTTCCTCAGTCACAGCAGTGTCACACTGGAAATACAGAGTAGTATTTTCACCCATAGCAAGTACAAGAAACTGACTTTGCCATCTAGCAGTATCTAGCATCTAGCCAAATGTTCTGAGTTAAAGAAACATAATGCCTATTTCGTTCTGACTCTGAGCTTTTCGTGTTAATTGCATTAATGAATCTGTGTATTGTATTGTCATTTTATTGTAGGAATTACCTCCAGGATATGTAAGTCATGAAAAGACAGTTGCAATAAAGAAGGAACCAAAGGAATCCCTAGGAATAACAATTGGAGGTGGACGAGATAACAAAAACAAGCTCCCTATATATGTAACAAGTGTACAGCCCATCGGGTGCCTCTTCAGGGATGGCAGAATCAAGCGAGGTAAGGAGACTCTCAGATCCTTTACAGGTTTGGAACTGTTTTTAAGCAGAATTTGGATTTAGATAGTAAAGTGAAATTGGAAGCGGGGTTCTACATGAGACCTTGAGGCAGGAACGTGCTTCAGAGCACAGGTTTTGCAATAATCCCATTTTATTTAATCAACAGGAGATGTACTTTTGAGTATAAATGGCATTGATTTGACTCATCTGAACTACTATGAAGCTGTCTCAGCACTGAAATCTAATGCAGCTTCCCACTCGGTCATACTGAAAGCCCTGGAAATCCTTTTAACAGACCCCACAGATCCCTCTCTAGACATCAAGGAGCGAGGATTCAGCTGGTCTCCCCTCTGGATCACATGGCTTGGATTGCCCAGGTACATTTGTTTAGTGATCTCAGTCACTGAGCTGACTTAACACTAGAAATGAACTTTGTGGGTTGACTTGCCAGTATCCTTGTTAGCTTTAAGGCACAGGAAAGCCTCATCTGCCAGGGAGATCGCAGCACAATGAATGCATAAAGAAGTTCAGCTGTTTCTTACAGCGTTACCCCTTGTTTTTCCACTTTTGCACAGTAACCATGTTTCAGAAGTTTCTGAAATTATTTATTTTTTTCCCTTCTCTAAGAGAAGTGACACAGAAAATGAAGAGCATACATTTTGGAATTTGAGGCACTGACTTGAAATTTATTCAGCATAGACCCAGTCCCTTCTGAAATGCCACTAGCTGAAATCACTGTGTCTCTTTCTGGATGGCATTACAGAGGCCAGCAGGTATCTGCTGCTTTACAATCCCCATTCTGATCATCTCATTCAGAGGAACTCTTTCAGTCTAATTCTTTCTGGCTGTTTTAACTGTGTGATCTCTAATGTGAAGCACAAACCATTCTGAATTGCTGAGTTTCCCTGCTGCAAAGCTTTGGATCATTAACTTAGCAAAGATTTTAGCAGCAGCATGTTACGTTCCATGGTACAGAGCTGAGATGTCAAAAACTTATTTTCTGTCTCCTTTCTGGTGAGATGAACCTCTTGTTTGCTCACTGTTGTGGTTTCATGAAAGTATACTCAGCCAGAAAAGACAGAATCTGTTGTCATTTCAGGTAACTGGAGAGGGATCGTGCAGAAGATGAATGTAGAACAGTAAAGCCAAACCCTTTTGTGGGAAGCTCAGATTATTTATAGCCTTGTTTCTTGAGGCATCTGAAAGAAGAAAGACTAACAAGCCTCTTGTTACGTTACCCTTGTGTTACTTAGCAGCCTGGAAGCGCTCAACAAAACAGCCCAAGGAAGGTGGCTTTGTGTCTCAGGTGACTAACTTGGCTTGTGCTCAGCACAGTCCTCTAGTTTCCTCCTCCCTCCCTCAGAATCAACTCGTCTGTTCTGTGCAGGCCTGCTGTGAACCAGTTCAAGCTGTACCTGGATGGCCCAAACCTGGGTTCGCATTCTCAGCTGCTAGCTTGTTCCTCTTGGGTGCTCCAGGGGCGAAGTACAGCCAGGAAGAACTGGCCATGCCTTCTCCCTTCTTCCTTTTTCCAATTCCTTTGCATGTGTACTGGTTCCCAGCATCACCACCCTTCCTGCTGCAGGGATTGGTGTCCACTCTTTACTCACTGAGAACTTGCCTTCATTTCAAGCGTAGGCTGACATTACTAGCCATGTAATGCATTGCTTGAAATCCTTTTGTGCTGGTAATAATGTTTGCTCCCCCTTCCTTTGCCTGTTAGAAGGTCTCACTCCTGAAGCAGGGAGCAGTGATTTCAGATGCCCTTTCTGCTCTTCAGGCTTCCTTTCTTGCACTGACCTTAAGGAGTCAACAAAATTTTTCTTGTTTCCAGTAGTAAAAATGGCTCCAATTTTTTCTCACCTGCTTGTAGTAAGACCTGGTAGCAGTCAGTGTGGAAGCTTTAAGCTTAGTGTTGATGGCATGTAGAATTTTGGTTATGCTCAGCATTTTTTTTACAGCTACTACTCTGATATAGAAGTCCTTAAATCCTTCTCAGTCAAAGCTTTCATGCTGAAAGACTGGAGTCAAAGTCTGGCTGAGGGCTAGAGAAATGTACTCTGTTGTTGCAACGCTTGAGCCTACAGTGTTTAATTCCAGCCTTGGTTCTTGTGTCTGTGGGTTATTTTCTTTACATCAAATGCTGTCAGGCTGGCATTGAGTGACATGCAGGCTCTGAGCTGTGCAGCCCCAGGAGCCCATCCTGTAGAACTTGGGCTACGTGCCAGGCTACAAGTGCTCAACAGTTTCAGGAGATCACAGCCCTGGTCTTGTATCTTTCTTGGGATGCCAGGTGACAGAATAACAGGAGCACCTTGGTCATAGTCCTCTGAAAGGAAACACTCCATGCTCATAAGGTCGCTTGGATACCACAACATTTGGTGTGTAAGCTTAGGTCAGAGTTTCCACCCTTGCCTGTGGCCATGTGTGCCTGATGAAGATGCAGACATCTGTGCTACTGGAGGGATGAGGTGGGAACACTCTTCTCTCCAGCCTCAGGCAACAGAGCCTGGTGCCTGACATTCTGGCTTTTTTCTCTTGTAATACCACTGTGGGAAACCCTGCTGTCCCCATAGACTTCTACTCTCTCCATTGTTTTGCTAGTAATCTGGTGGTGGGGAGTGTTTCAAGTTAATTATATACTACTAATCACTGCTGTTAGAATGATTATCATGATCACTGTATGTGTCACAGAAGATAGCTTAGGAGCTTCATTTCTTCATAGGATTGTTAAAGACCAGTTACTCATATTGTGAATCTCAAAACATGGTGTTGCGGATTTAATTCACTGCTCTTTGAATCCTGGAGATTGAGTTACTCTCTCTTGCTCTGTATCAGCTTTTGATTCCTGAAACAGCCCCGTGCCACACTAGGCCTGGCTGTTAATGCTCAGGGGTGGAAAAGCAGCATCCCTCTTACTTTGAGATCTATCTGCAGCCAGTCCACAAAGCTGGAGAATTCTGCAGTAACCTTGAGGTGCTCCCTGCTGTGGCCCCACCGGAGCAGCACATTCCACAAAATCTGAGGGGGATGCAGATCTAGCAGGGAGCCTCCCAGAATAAAATCTGCACCTTTACTTTCTGTGATGTCCAAAATATTTTTCTCACGGTCATTTTCCATTACAGTGAACTAATGTTTCTCTTCCTAAAAGCTCCTTTTCAATGGAAATAGATTTCTAGTAAAGAGCTTTTTTCAATTCTTGGAGAATGTGTTCAGTGCTCACTTATGTTTTATGCTGAAGTAGCACTTCTGTTCTCTGGGCTGTTTATCTGCACCAGATGCCATAATGTTTGTCATAGCTCTGTTTGGTTTTTTTATTTGTATACTAGCAGAAGAAAACTGGAGGCACCAGTAAGCTGCAGCTGGGTCTCCCAGCGTTAATGTGTGAGGAACTGGTATGGAAGTAAATTTCTGTTTGAAAGCAGATAATTGGATCTCTGTCTCAGTGAGAAGTTAACTGAGAAGGCTTTTGAACTCTGAAACTCATCTGCAAACTGCTCAAGCAAAGCTCTTGAGGCAAAAACTTTGTAAAGGAGAAGTTCAGCTGCAGGAATAGCTCAGGGGGTGATCAGCAGCAATTCCACGCAGCCTGCTGTTGCCAGAACATTACCTGACTGCCGGCCTGTGCTTCTGCCATGCCTCTTCAGACGCCTTGCAAGGGCCTGGTGTGTGCTTGTGCTGCAAGCTCAGAGCACAAGTCCTGTTAGCACTCCATTACTGTGTTCTCCCTTGCCGTGTGCCTCAGGCTCCCTGGGAGGGCACCTCACTGAGTGAGGCCAGCACTCAAGCGATCTGCTGTCTGCTATCTCACTGTACACAGCAGCCCTGGGTTAGCAATCCCTTCCTGCAGGAAAGGCATTTCGTGCTCCCATGTGGTATGCAGAAGGAATGCTGCCTCACCTCACAGTGCTCACTTGCCATCAGTGAGAGGTGGCTGCTGCATGCCTTCGTTGGACCAAGCTGAATAAAAATCTCAGTTCCCATTGACTGCATGGGGTTTAGCAGTGCTGTTTATAGTTGATGTGGGTTTTGTTCCTTTGCTAGGTAAAATCATTAAGTAATTCTGAAGTGAATTCACGAATTTTTCAGTTCACAAGCACTTTGAGAGCAGTCGTTTTAAAACTCTATGACTACCACTGACAATGTAAGACTTCTAAGAGGCTGTTGTCTTCAGATTTGGTAATCGTCCCGTAACGCACCTTGCACAGAGGGTTGCCTTCAGCCCATAAAATAAGAAAGATGAGGCTGTTGCATAGCTGCACTTCCCCCAAAGGAAAATGTAAACTTCTGGTCAGTTGGCTTTCCTTGAAGCATGTTTACAAACATTGTTTTTGGCTGTGCCTTCTTTGCAGCTACCTTCACTGCTGTCAAGATATTGTCCTTAGCAAAGGCAACCAGGAAAGCTGGGGCTTCAGCATTGTAGGAGGCTTTGAGGAGAGCAAAGGAAACCAGCCCTTCTTCATCAAAACCATCGTGCCTGGGACGCCCGCCTGCCGCAACGCAAGGCTGAAGTGAGTGTGAGCCCTTCTGTGGGCTCGAGGCAGAAGCGTCGTTTCCCTGGAGAGCTTTTACCCTTTTGACTGGCTGAGCTTAAGTTAAGGACTTCTAATCCATAGCTGCACACTTAGGCGGTTAATAGCATTACAAAACCCTGTATTAATGAGTGCTTTTTCTATAAAAGCATAACCACCTACTAAAGGGAATTAAATGTGGTATTTTAAAAGGCTGTAAAGGCTTTAATTGAGTAATTAAGAAGAACTAGAAAGGGGATGTTCCAGATTAACCATAGAGGCTTCTGAGTTAAAAACAAAACAAAGAAAAGAAAAAAAAAAAACAAAAACACCTGAATTATGAAGACTGTCTCAGTGCAAGTAGGAAAAGCCCTCCTGTAGAGAAAATGGAAGGTAGCCTTGCTGCCCTGTCAGTAATGCAGCAGGCAAAGTGGTGAGTAGTCTGCATTACCTCCAGGATCCACCAGAACCAGCTCTTCCACAAGCATGCAGCAGGCTGCAAGTGCAATACTGTTACAGGCTGCTCTCTGGCAGGGGGGCAGTTTCAGTTCAGTGAGTCAGGCTTTGCTACCCTGGGAAGCATGAAAGAATAGAGCTGGTCAGAGCCCTGGTGGGGGCCTGGGGCCAGCTGGGCATCCTGTTTTAGTGCCTGGGGAGCCCTGTAAGATAGAGGGAAGGGCAGGGGCTTGCTCTGGCATCTCATCCCAATGCAGCTGAGCTGTACAGCCACATGGAGGGTATCGGGGTGTGCTGTGGTTGGATGATGCAGGCAGCCTGAGAAACCTATTGGATCAAGCTACAGAGTGAGAGAATGCCTCAGCCTGTGAGCATTTCTCTTGGCCCAGCCCTCTACCGCCAAGCCAGCCAGTTACACTCCTGTGCACAGCACTGTCTTCCTCCCCCTGCTCTCAGGTTCAGGACAGCAGTCATTTCTCTGTTTGTGTCTGTTCTCTTTTTGCCCTTTACCTAAGAGTCATTTCAGTAAAGAATTTATGATCTTGGTATGGGGTGGAGTAGGTGATCTTGGTGTCCAAGGTTACAATGTGAATGAATTTACTTATGATGAGCTCATTTTTTGTCTTTCTGATTAGGTGTGGAGATGAAATAGTGGCAGTAAATGGCGTACCAGCAGTTGGAATGAGCAACTCAGAACTAATCCCAATGCTGAAGGAGCAAAAGAACAAAGTGACGCTTACTGTGGTATCCTGGCCAGGGAGCCTTGTGTGAAAGCTGTGACAAATCATGCAGCAGCCTTAAGGATCATCCTTGGTATCAGATATTTGCTGACCACCACGCTGAGCTGAACATGACAAGCTGAGGGAATGCTGAACTCTTGCTGTACAGCACACTGTGTCATGACAATGATTTTCACTTCATTTTTGGAGAACACATTTCTTTACTGCGTGGAGGTTGCCACTGACTGATTGTTAGATTGAAGATAACAGTGACTCAGAACACTTGTAGCTTCTTGGACTCAATAGAGCTTTTAGTAGTGGTGTTGCAGTGCTTCTCTACGACTCACCCATCTTTGCTATTTAGTTTCAGAACTCCTCTTTCCATTTAATGTTTGGACCAGATTAAAACAGATGTGACTGGCCTGTTTCCCCTACTAGTCCATGAATACCACTTGGCTGCTGCTCTCTACCTTACTGCCATACTGGACACTGAATCATTTTATATGTTTATAAAAGCCACTAATAAAACTGTGGGGATGCAGTCCAATTAAGCAGGTCTTGTAGCCCACAGCTTTATGTTCTTAGGCTGCTTCCACCTACTGAATGTTTTTATACATCAAAGAAGTTTGCAGCTGAAGAGCTGCCAACTCAGCATGGCAGGGCTGCGTTGACTCCTATGACGGTCCTATCACCAGGTAGCAGAGATGAGGAACTTGGGTAGTTTTTTATCAATTTCCTCAGCTTGATGTCTCTGGTTTTAAGACCTGATGAGTGACCAGCTTTTCCCAAAGAAGGCAGATGGCTAAGAAAGCAGGTTTGTTGATGAGAAGCTGTTTGTCTTCTAGTTTCCCAGTGTTGAGAGGCAGAGCTGAGGCAGCAGGGACAAGATGTGCTCGCAGTTCTGTCACTGCTGTAAGAAATTGCAGCGTGCTGTGTTGGAATCTCCAGGATAGGATACCTCAGTTCCAACACACTGTGTAGGTTAGAATGAAAGAAATGAAGTCCCAGCAGGTTGGTTTGACCTCCAACCTGTTAAATTCCTACCTGGAAACAAACTACTTGAAGCAATTCCATTTTTTTTTTTTTTTAAGTTGCTAATTAGCAGTATAAGAAACAGATCTTTCTCACATCAGAGATCTCTCTGTGCTGTTTCTGCTGTACCTTTTATGGAACCAGCTCAGACTGTAAGATTAATCAAAGGAGTCTCTTCTGTAAAATGCTACCTAGAATGAATGTTTTAATTCCTTGTAGTAGCAAACAGACTGCAGGTATGTGCCCATCATCCTCAGCAATGCTTTTCTTAGGGCTGGCTATTGGTAATTGGCTCTTAGAGCAGAGTAGACCTGTTTCTTGCTAGATGATTGAGCTGTTTACACACCAAGTGACTTCACTTCCTCTGGCTGTTAGCTGAAGGCAGAATACAGCAGGCCCTTTTATCAGAGCCTGTTGTACAGAAATGGCTTAAGATCCATTTGTCTCAAAAGCTCCCCTGGCACATGGTGTGGCCTCTCCATTTGGCCAATAAATGCAGCTACTGTCTTAAACAGCAGAAAGAATGGGATCAGCTGTTGCTGCTAGCTAACAGTGAGAGTGAAATGATGCTGAAGTCAGAAACATGCCTGTGGAAAACAAGTCACTTGAACTGCATCTGACAGAAAAGAAGGTGAAGCACTTTGGTCTCCTTCCTGTCATGACAGAGAATCTGTGCCCAGTATGGAACAGTAAATACTTACATAGGTGGAAAGAGGGCAATTCCTACTGGGTTGTAACAAATGGGGCTTGTATAAAGGATGGTAGGAAAAGGCCATGCAGAGGGTGGTCAGACCGTTAAAATGAAGGGTATGCTGCAGAAGTCAGCATGACTTTTACTATTATCCATCTCGTTTCAAGGTGCCTTTAACTTCACCAAAATGTCCTCATAATTAAGTACTGATTGCAATATCAGCTTGTTAATAGATGTTGAATTTGTTTTGATGCCTTTATAAATTATTCTAATATTACTGAAAGCCAACATGGATTATGGGTGTGTTTTTCTTTTTTCTTTACCCTCGTGCACATCTTTGCCCTTTTCTTTACCCTCTTGCACATCTCCCAGAACAAGTCATCTCAACGTCTCAACCAGCTTAAAGAAGCTGACCTTGCCAGGAGTTTGTGCAGGTGACTTCTGCTTCTCCTGGGAGAGGAGCTGGATTACCCAGAAATGCACTGTGACTGGAGAAAGAAGAACAAAACCAACTCCCACATGCTCTTTTCCCTTAGCTATCTCACTGGTGCTTGTGGGGCTCAGAACTGGATGGACTGAAAAAGCCAGCCTAAGGAATAAAAGCTTTATGCAATGAGGCTTAACTCCCTGATCTCTTGGGAATATTAGAGTCACCATTCATTAGCTCCAGAAAACGTGACATGAAACTTGCAGCAGTTACTTGACATAAGCAAAGATTATTTCCAAAGCTCCATCTTTATCAATCTCTAATACATCAAAGGCAAACATTTCACCTCTATTTATTGTGCTAGAATAAAACTGTGAGCACCGCTAGCATCAGTGAAAGGCCTGAGTCTGTCTTTAGGAGGACATTCACCAACATACACGAGGAAGGAACTGGCAGCAGTAACTCTTCAAAAGAGGATTCTCTACTTTCCTCCCCCCTTTCATGACACCACCGTGAAAGCCAGGTGCAGCAGGATGCAGACTGGATGTGATCACTCTTAATTACACCCATTTAAAGGTTGGGCAGCTTCTGCCACCTCCACAAACACAGGAAGAGAGAAGGGGCAGAGATGCAGGGTGGTTCTGTACACCCCTGGACCTGAGTGCAGAAATGGAGAAGGAACTGCCTGGGGGCTAAACTCTACACTTACCTTAGCGTGAAATTCTACTGACAAGCACTTTCCCCTGATTCAAGAAAGGCAAAAACCAGCTCAGCCAGGTCTGGGGGCCACTGCCTGCCATTTCCCTCAGTGCCCCAGTGATTTCACAGATCGTGTTCTGGAAAAAAAAAAATCAGATTTCCTAATTACAGAGCACAAGCTTGCTCTGGAGGCACCAGCAAGGATCCCTGGTGCTTCTCTCTCTTCCATGCTCCCCAGCAGCGCAGGAGCACGTTTGTCACCACAGTGCAACGATGAGGATGCAGACATCTGTCAGCAGCAGGGCTGGCTCCTGCTCTCTGTCGCTCCCATCGCTTTCTTCTACAACAGGCCAGCCACACCAGTGTGCTTGGCAGCTGCAAATTGCACAAAGGACTGGAGTCTGCACAACCACAACCTGTTTTCCTGACAGGATTGCTGTCAGCCAAACCCTCTTGCACAGCACCACACTGTGCTGGCCCAGCACTGGGGGACAAGGCAGAAACGGCTTCAACCAGCCCAAAAAGCAAGCTGAACTGTGGCCTCTGCCAGCACCGAAACACAGCCAAACAATAGGAGACACCAGCACGCTTCCAGACTGCATGCACCCAGCATTCTGCATCCCTCTCAGTTTTATTTCTATCTCCCCTGTGCTCATCCTGCACCCCAGCTGCTCCCCTGGCCCTGCGAGCACTGGGGGCCTTGAAGCCTGACTGCAGCCTTGTTTCTGCAGCTGGTTGGTGGCACACACCTCACCCACACATGTACATCCCATGACCTCAAAGCACATTTTAAAAGCAATATTACAAAACAAACAACAACAAAAAAACCCCATACTTTATTCTTCTCCCCATAGGTTTGGTAGTTAATGACCCATCAAACGCACCATCATAGCATATAAACTGTTGCCATAGTGCTGTACTGGCTCAAGTCTCTACAGTTGTAAGCTTCACATGACACTCCAACTTGCAAGATTACGATACAAAAAATATGTAAAGTTTCAAAACCACATTATTTGGGGGCAGAGATTTAGAACAGTTTGAAATATCAAGTCAAAACAGTGAAAGATACTTAAAATGAGACACATGTGGATTCATGCTAACAGAAGTGCAACATTCTCTTTAAGAACCAGGCATACCAAAACCCTCAAAACCACTTCCCCTGTTTTTCCCACCCAGAAATATGTTTGCACCCTACTCAACCAGTACTAAAGTCCAAACAAAGTCTGGAATTTGACTGAATTTATTTTAAGATTTAAGGGGGGAAGGAATGCATTGCACAGGAGTGTTGGTAATACCCAAATAGAAATAAGCCAACCCCATGAGGGCAAACTGCTAGATGGAACTTTTTGTTACCTACTGTGCTAAATTATTCAGCTCAACCCTTAGTTAAAAAAAAAAACAACAGTTAGTCAAAGCTAATTAAAAAGAAACTCATGCTCTTACTATGGGTTGTCCATTGGTTTTCCACTTAGGGGTGTAACGTGGTAGAACTATGTTTATGATGGATTAAAAGAAGCTTTGAAGTCTTTGCATACCCTGTGTGAACACAACAGCTCCCCGAAGGCAGCAGAGCACAGTCAGACAGACCCAGGCCCACCAGCACGAGCTGCTCCTCCTCACAGGCTGTCTGCCTGGCACACAGAAATGGGAATGCGTTTTCATAGCTACGCAGAACTGTATGTGGGGGTGAGACTTCACTACTAGGAGCCAGTCTCTAAGCTGGCTCTTGGGATCTAAATCACACTTTTCTTTGGACAATAAATTTCAAGTTGCACTTACTGTCCTGTTTTTCAAAAAAGGAATGATGGACATAAAAAAAATAAACAAAAACTATTACCTAAATGCGTTAGTTTCAGCTGAAGCCATCTTCCATCAGAAACCATAGGATCTGATACGACAAAGTTCTCCCTAAGGATGTTTATGAATAGAGTAGCTCAGTGCTTTATATACTAGTACTGCTGTATTTTGTCTCGTATCAAAAAAGAAAACAACAAAAAAAGGTTTAACTGCACGTGCAGCCTCAACTCAAACCACTGCGATGAGCTTCACTGCTCACCCAGAGCCAGGCCCTCTTCCCTTGGGAAAAAAAAACACATGAAGAAAACACAAAATAAAACCAGAATGAAACGTCACCGCCGCCCCGCTGGTTCCACAGGAGCACATCCCTCCTGGGCCCTCACTCCTTGCTGTCCTGCTCCTCTCCCTCCTGCGTGCCATCCTCGCTGGCCTCCTTCTCCTCCTTGCTGCGCTTGTTCTTCTTGTGCTTGTGGCGCCGATGGCTCTCCCCTTCCTCGCTCTCGTGCTGTTTGCTGGAGGGGGTGGAGAGAGGAGAGGAAAGGCCTCAGAGCCTGCAGCAGCACAGCTCTGCCACAGCCGAGACCAAACACGCCAGCTGTGCAGCACAGGCAGAGCACTGGATCCAGAGCAAGAGGAGGCAGAGCAGCAACGCTGGGCACTGCGCTGCCGTGGGAAGGTTTTCTGCTCGCTAGGGATGATCTGGCACTGTGTGCAGCTGCACCTGGGCTCCAGGCAGCTGTGGGATGCCCCACACTGCGGCAGCACCCCAGCTGGGCAGGCAGTGCACTGTTGGGAATGCTGTCAGGGTCACTGGCTATATATAAACTGTCTATTTGTTTATAATAAACAATTATATATAGTCTGTGTCCATCCCACTCCTGAGGGAACTCCGATAGCCTTGCCATATCACCAGTTTTGATATAAAGCACTGAGGCTGCTGAGAAAAGGAAGAGTCCTAAATCTGAGAGATGCTGGGAAACTTCTGCTCTTCTGAACATGCTGGGAAAGCCCTAGGCCAGAAGCAAGAGGTGGGTCGATGCAGCTGAGAGACCCAGGTTTCCCAATGGGAGGGTAGGTCTGCTTTTGTTTTCTCACAAATGACCCAGCACTTCACCAGCTATGTGCGTTAAAGCTCCTCTATCTCCTCCACCAGAGCTGGTTTCCAGATGCATTGCTGGGGGCACTGACCCAGGATCCCTGGCACAGGGCAGCAACCCCAGCCCAAGTGGCTGATGGGGTGGTGCAGGGGACCTGTGAGCCCCACACTGCTCATGCAGCACCTGGCAAGCCCTGCGTTCTCTCTCTGTGTTCTGTTACTGGCAGGTAACAATATGGCAGTGGTTTGTGCCACACTGGAGGTTTAACCACCTGCAAGTAATTTCCTTGATGCGCAGTAAACTGGAAACTACAGCAAAGCTCTTCCATCCACCCGCAAATGCCTTGACCAGGCCCAAAGCACAGCCAGGTGGCTCAGGAGGGTCTCTGATGACACACTAGGAGTGGCCTCACACAGAAAGCATTCCTTCATTTGCTTTGGAAAAGATACTTTTCATTCTGCCACTTGAGCAACAGAGAGTGCATCTGTGTGTGGTCAGCAATCAGAGAAGTCACCTCATTTCCAACTGGTGGAGCAGCCCAGTTCTCCAAATCAAGCTCTCTGATTTGGACACCAATTTGGTGAATTCCAGTCTGAGTTCAGGAAGCTGAGAAATAGCCTTTAAAGCTATTGGCCTGTTAGGCCAGTATCAGCTCAGCTTCCATTTGTTTTCTGTTTCATATGGATTATGCTCTTAGCCTTTCTTTCCATCCTTTCGTTTCCAAACCTTCAGAAATCTGTCCCTTTTCGGAAACCTAAGGATGAGAACCTTAAGGACGAGAACAGCCTTTTGCCCGCAGTCACTATATAAGAGTTTTTCTGACACTACATTCAAGAAAGGGGAATTACTTACAGAGCTGTCATGAATTTCTTCCAAAAGAAAGCAAGCACCAAAAAAGAGGGAGCAAGTCTGCTCAAGTCATTACCAGGGCGTAAAGTGACGCAGCAACTGAGATTGTCTCAGACTGGAGACCAGACCCGCTCTGCACAGGAACACACAATTCCGAAATCGGATGCTTTTCCCATGGATTTGCACTATGCATACGTCTGATCTCTGGGACTCACGCAGCTCTGATGCGGTATCTGGTGCAGGCCGACTTCTCCTTTCTGAGACAACGCTGCAGCCCTGTAGCACCGACTGACATCCTGCCCTACTGCAAGCAGCAAGGCTGCTCCCTGCCCAGGCACATCTCAGGGCTGGAGCAGATCACAGGAAGCCGGCATGACCAAAATACACCCTCGGAGCACTTGGCATTTTGTCCAGAGCGAAGGTGAGCTCCCACCGGCAGCCCAGTTCAGCTCCAGGGGCCCTTACCGCCTCGAGGACTTGTGCTTGCTGCTCTCCTCCTTGTCGCGGTGCCTGCGCTCCCGGTGTCGGTCCTCCCGCTCCCGGCTGCGGTCCCGGCTGCGCCGATAGTCCCGCTCAAAGTCGTAGCTGCGCTCCCGGCCGTAGTAGCGGTACCGCTCGTCCTCGCTGGGAACAGAGTGGGAAGTGAGGCGTGGATGTGATGCTCGTGGGCTCCACAGCCAGGAGACGTGCTCACAGGACTGAAGAACCCCTCCCCATCAAAGTCTGTCACTCCCTGCTACCAACAGGCAGAGGTACTCGTGGTGCTCCTGAAAGCCCGAGCTGCCTTGCTCCAAATCAATGGAAACGTATTACTTTGGTCATTCTGCCTCCCCAGGTGCTAGACTATCTCACTGCACTACCGCTCCACAGTCTAACTCACAGGAAAGAATTACAAGTTAGGAGACTGTTTTCTTCCTCGTGACTTTAAAAACTCAGATTGCCCACACTGCAATTGTTAGAGACGCTGACAGACTCTTTCTGCCTGCACCCAGGCGTTCAAGGCACCTCATCCAACCTACACACAAGGGTGGGCACAATGTACCCAAACTCAGACTCATTCCACAGTCTCTTCTCTACTTTTGAAAGCTGATGTCTAGGGGGTTAATAGGAGCCGCTGTAGGAAACAATATTCAGCCTCAGAGAGAAATGAAGTCTGAAACAGCACTGTATGACTCATGGAAACAAGCCAGACAAATAAATGTGCATTATCAATCATCTGAGAGTGCTCTAAAGGATTCCATTGAGCATAGCCACTTGCCCTGCTTGGCAAGCATGATCCTGGAGGTCAGCGTGCTTGAAAGCACACAAAAATGCCAACGATATTCTCAGGACCTGGCTGTGGCAAGAACCCCTCAGGAAGTGCAGGAGCCTGGGCTTCTCGCACTGCAGTATGTTGGTCTTTGGTATGTTGGTTCTGCCCCAGTTTCTCCTGCAGTGCCCATAAACTTGAAAGAAAAAAGTCCAGGAAATTCTGCCCAGTTTACTTCATACAGGGGCCTGAGAGCTCCCAGAGCTGGCAGCACTGCACTGCCAGAGTGCACATTCTGGTCACATTCCGAATGACTGATGGCACTTCCGACCCTGAAGACTGCACAACACTGATGCTCCCTGGGACAGAAGTACCACAGGCACCTGGAGCAGAGCACATAAGGAATGGGTTCAGGAGCAGTCACTGCAGCTGAGCCTTCACGAGACCTAGATCAACACTGGGAAGATGAAGCTCCCTCTCCCATATGCTCCCAGCACTGCTGCCACCTGCTCCCATCAGCTCTCAGCTAGATGACTGTTTCAGCACCACTCAGGAGCGTCCAGGGTCTCCTGAAGGGTTCCTCTTTCCTGGCTGGCTCCTGGTGACTGGCACTCATGCCCTGAAGCCTCTGCAAGGACAGCTGAGCAAGGCACAGCTTTTATCTTTGATGTGACAGTTTCATTCACAAGACAAGAAGGGGCAGTTTTTATGGCTGCTGTTTCACACTGAGCTGTAAAACACTAAGTAAATAGACAGGGGCTATTCCATTCACTGGCCTCACATTACAAGTGGGAGAGCAAGCAGAACTGGTCCTGCTGGATTAAACAAAAAGAAAAGAGCCAGTGACACTGGCTCCTATTCACCCAAAGTCCGCTTTGCCAGAAAATGTAACTGGTCCAGGGCAATCCTCTCTGCACCCAGGACAGGCCGAGCCCGCACAGGCGGCTGCAGCAGGACCCCGCCAGCCCCAGCACTCACTTGTTGTACTCGCTGGTGGTGGGCGTGCGGTCCCTGTCCCGTTCCCGCTCCCGTTCCCGCTCCCGTTCGCGCCGTGAGCCCGAATACTCCCAGTGACTGCTGCCAGAGCCGCTCGCGCCTTTGTCCACCGTGGTCACCCAGGGCGTGTGGGACGTGGAGATGGGTGGGTAGCTGATGAAACCCGAGTCTGCAGCAAGAGAGCAGCAATCCTGTTTGCCTGGAGCAGTATCAGCATCCTTCCCACCCATCCATCCCGGCAGCCGTGCCCAGCCAAACAGCTGGACCTAAAGGTGATGCCCCGCTCTTGCAAACAACAAAGGCCCAACTCCCCACAGTGCCCACATCTCCCTCTTCACCTTTATCAGTTTGCCAAGAACAAGTGAACACCTTTTCCCTGAGGAAGACACAATCAAGACCGCATATTTACTGGTGTTGCAAAACCACCCCTGTCCTTTATGCCATGGCTATGCAATGCCACAGCTCTCTGCTGGCCCTCCTATGCAGGAGGCACTATGGGGTCCCCACCAGAAAAATTTCCAGACATCCTGGCTTAGATGGCAAAGGGGCCTACAGAGCTGGGCATCCTCCTGCTGCCAAGTCAGCCAAAATCAGTCAGCCATTACAAGGCTCCACTTCTGGGGTGTAAGGTAGCAGCAGGGACAGCAGCTGTGACTTAAGGATGCCACGTGATATGCCCAGAGCCACCAGTAGGTTCCAACCCAGGCAGTGGCCTGCAGGACCTGCCCAGTTGGATCAGGTCATGGCTCCGTGCCACTGGTCACTGACGAAAGGGGAGAGGACGGAAGCACCGCATGCAGGGCTGCAACAGAAGAAAACCTAAAGTTCTGGCACTGCCTCTGCCACCAGAGAACCAAAGGAGTCAGATATCCACATGTGCCTGCAGGCAAGGAACGTGATAAAGTGTAGGAAGAGGGCACTCGAAAGCTCATGGAGGAGATGTAAAGCTGATGGCTGTGCTTGTCCCTGAAGGGTCTGGGAAAAGGAAGAGCCAGTATGCATGCAAACAAGCATAAGAAAATGCTGATGAGGCACACAGGAAGATTCTCTGTAGCTAGATACCTACACTGAAAGCAGTGAGCTTAGGCTTAGGACTCAACTATGAAACTGTTTGTCACTGCCGCAGTATGGGCCACATTCATCTTTCTGAGCACCTTATGGAACAGTCATATCCAGTGTTTCCCACAGTCAAAGAAAGCGTGATGTCTGTAAGACTAAGAAAAGCCTGAACAACCAAACACCAAAAAGAAGAGATGCGAGCAGTCTGACTGTTCCTTGTCCTCAGTACTCACCCGCAGAGTTGTAGCCAAACGGAGGGGGCTGTCTGTTGTTGTAGCTGGCTGGCTGCCTTTGGAGACAGAGAATGGAATGCAGGTTACTCACTTCAGCAGCCCTTGGCTAAACCACCTGTAGGAATGTCTGTGCTGCACATTTAACCCACGTTTTATGAAGATATCCTCACAGGAAACCCCTGGTTCCAGTGACTGTGTTTAACTTTGCATTGTAAATTCTTAGCAATGCCCACAGGAGCAGTTGCTTTGTCACACCTTTTGAAACTGTTTTACCTCAACTGCTTGCCTTGCTTTACCCCTCCCTGGTGTAACTGAGGCACGGAAGGCTTCCTGGGAAATAACCCATGCTTACAAAGCACCTGGAGACTCACAGGGAATCTGGATGAACATAGCACGCTATCAACTGCTCAGTATTAAAGTGCAACCCTGAAACTTACTCTTTCCTATGCCATTAGCAAACAAGGCAAACCAGTGCAATCAATCAGCACTTTGCAAACAGAATTAAATCTGGAATCTTCTCCCATCTCCCACCCCGGACAAAACCTAGACTAGCAACCACTGGTGCTGACTTCAGGAGGACCCTGCATCACTCCTGCCTATGGAGAGTCCACCCCAGGCACAGCCTTACCCATCCAGCGTTGGGATGAGGAGAGCTGGTGGCGGGGCCAGAGGCGGCGGGAAGAGCCCTAAACACAGAATGGAAGTCATCACACAGAGACCACAGTCGTACTTGAGGGGAACAAGACTTCATTGCTGCTTACAGGTAAATGCAGTTAAAGTTTAAAATAAAATAAAATGTTTGAACAAAGACCTGTTTGGAATGCAGTATTTTTCCTTTAGGGTTACATCTCCAACCAAAATTAAAACTAGCTGTGCTAGTTTTGTAGGGCTACTGAAAGAAAAATGAAGGAAGCGCTACCTTATATTTTGGCTTGTTCATCATAAATGTAAGATTAATTATGGCATAAACATTAATCTTTACAGTCCTGTGGAAGACAGAAAAGCATGGGTTTTGAGATGCAGATAAGTTGCAACTATGGTAAAGGTTTTATTGCTCCGCTGATTAAGGTGAGTAAAAGAAAGTTACAAGGAACTTGTTGTCCATCACTGTTCTTAAAGGAAGCCAATTTTCTGAGCACATATTCATATAACTAAAAAACAATAAGAAGACATGGCACCAACAAGGCAGAGATCATAGGCTAAAAAAAAAAAAGGTCCATTTCTAACAAAGGACCACAAGCCACTACCTTCAGAAAGGAGAATTCAGCAGTACACAGCGGTGACCTGCAGAAGTGACATAAGCCTTTAAAGCTAAACTCTTCAGCCTTAACTAATGTGAAGTGAGAAGGACATGCCAATTGCTCCTAAGAGAACTTCTTCAATTTCTTTTCTAACTGCAAGCAACCATTATTTCCTATAGCAGTTACTGACATCCATTGGTTTGATTTTGCATAAAAATTCATCTGTTTACCATTTAACATCAAAAAAGAGCACACTGCTGATTGAAAAGATAGGAGCCATCTGCCCAACTGCAGCTGTTTGTGTTAAAGCCAGCAGCTCCAGGCTCCTCTTCAAGACCATGGAGATAGAGCCAGCTCAGCTGATGAAACCTGGGACAATTCATCACCTCCTGTAAGCATCTAAAGTAGGTCAGCAGAACCCCTCCCAAGAAGGGGGTCTCGCTGCAACAGAACCTGCCTGAAGTCTCTAACTCACCCAGCGGAAACCTGTGCTGCAAACAAGTTGAAGGACAGTCTCACCCTTAGATGCTTGTTTTTTCTTTTCTTTAAAAAAAGATCTTCCAATAAAATACAATGCCCAGAGCATTTCAATCACATTTGCTCACTTGCTCAAGCCCAAGTACTTCAAAGTGCTACTGTTATGAACACCTAGCTATAATGGTGGTGGATCACCTTCATTACCATAATTAGCAGGTAGTATTCTCCTTCATCTCCCTTTTCAACCTTGTTACCTGAATTGTAAGTTCCTTGTACCAGCCAGGTCATTTCTTCTACCTTACTCTTCCCAAACAACTTAAATCTAAATGCACTTGACTAGCACCTGACTGCTGCAGTGTCTAGAATCAAGACCAGCATTTGTATTCAGTTTCACTACAATAAAGCTTTCTAAATCCAACTTTATTATGAGTACTTAAAGGTTTCTTTAAGTACTACAAGGAGAACCAGCTCTGCAGTATTAATGTACACTGAGAGGAGTATGAAGAGTGATGTTTTAACAAACAGAAATTATCTGAGTCTCAGAGATAGCCCAGCTGGTAGAGGTTTTCTGCATTCCTATTTGGGAAGCTCTGGGCATACCATGAACACAAAAGCACAAACAAGAAAGCTGTGCAACAAGTTCAGCATGTCTGACACACAGTGAGGATAAGCACATTAGGTCCAAGAAAATGCTCTGAGTGCAGACCTGCAAGGAGATGCATCAACTGTGCAGTGCAACACAGAGGCAGCGGCCTGACTGCATGTTTGTGGTGGCCACCAGCCTTGGACTTGCAGATGTATGGCATCTGGTCAGAAATACTGCTACACGTTTTTTTTTCCCTGGACTAGGCAAAATGTATAGTAGAAAAAATAGTTACAACTAAAGGAAACTCAGTTTTGTGGTAGCTTTGAGCTAGTGAGGTTCACAGTTTATGCTAAAGATTGGTTGTTACATCTCGTTATTAGCATTCACTAGCTCTAAGGCACACTAGGATGCAAAGGGCTTCTGATGGAAATGGCATTTCTTTGGTACTTCTTGCATTCCTTCTGCTCAGTCTCACACCAAATTCCTATACAAATCATCAGTTTGTCACTCAAAGACCTGCTGTGTAAGATAAGAACTAAACTATTTCAAATCTAACTGGCCTTTGCTGGATTGTTCTTAAGAAAAGAAAGTCAGAAAGAATTAAGAACCCTTACTAATTGTTAATAAGCAGCTAGAGTTCAGTGCTGCACTGGAGTTTATTAACCTTAGATTAGTTGTGCTCTAAAATGGGCCCAGTGTCATCCTCTTTCAAGTTACTTAATCCAAATGCTCAATAGGGCCATCTGTGCATGCTGTTGTTATGAGACAAGTTAACACCTACCTGGAATTGGACCGGGTGGTGGCAGACCTACGGAAACAAACACACAACGAAAACAGATGAGGACAAAAGGAAAAGCACATCATCCTCTGCACCTCAACCTAAAGCTTTTGAATAAAGTTTCACACATTTGAACAATCAAGCCAGTGGAAAAAAACAAGTGCTCTTAAACAGTAACTGGCTTACAAAGAATTGTTTTCCCAAATTATGATGTTTACCTTTGTATCATAATATTAAATTCTGCTGCCTTCTCAGCAGAAGAATACTACATCATTCTTGAAGCACCTGCAGCAAGTCAGAACCAAGCAGGTGCTGTACTAAACAGCCTGATGATCTGACACAGGTCAGCAATTCTTGTTCTTTTCTTCTTCCACTGTTAATCAGAAACCCATTTCCCAACATTTAGCAATAAAGCAAAAGGATCCACAACACCTAAAGACCCTTTCATCGAAACAAAACCTCGAGTTTTTTCCTCACGGAACAGACCTATTTTAAAAATATTTAAGGACAAATGTTGAAATGGTTGAAGGAGACGCTGAACAACGATTGGTTAAGCCTAAGTACCTGCTGTCTGACCGCACGCAGCAATTACTGACCAAACTGACCTCTGATTTGCCCAGCCTGGGATGCCCCAGCCTGCAGCACGGGCTGCCTGCTCTGCTCAGCACCCACCTGGAGGGTGCAGTGGCGGTGGCACAGAAGTGACAGGAGGAGGGGGATGCAGGAAATGCGGCGGCGGTGGTCCAGCAAGTGGGGGTGGCGGAGGACCGGCTGGGGGAGCAAAGGGCTGCTGCTGGGGGGGCTGCTGCGGCTGCGCCGGCTGCTGGGGCTGCTGCGGGGGCTGGGGCTTGCTTCCGTGATCCCCGAGAACCTTGGGAGGGAGAGGAAAAGGAAAACTGTTTTTAGTCTTATTCATTCCTGCAGAAAGGACCTCAATGCAGCAGCATAAAGGAAGCGTATCACCAAAACGGGCTCTGAGACACCTGAAAAGATTAGGCCGTGCTGGGCCTGGGCACAGCACCCTTTGGGGAGGAAGAAAGTTATCAAAGCAAACAATATTCTTACAAACACACTTTCTCTTAAGCAGAATAGCAGCAAGACCAGATTCAAGCAGGATGCAGAGCTGTGCAAGACAGCTGAACATTTCGGCGTTACAAACACCGTCTGCTCCACTGCTGAGAGGCTGAATTCAGCCTCCAATAGAATTGTCACCTGCAGAGGCTTCCAATAAAAAACAGCCACCCTCAAGGGTGATGCTGCTCTGCTTTCTATTTGCCATCTTTTAGCCTTTTTTAAATCCAGTTCGTCTTCCACAAAGACAACAAGAGGCCAATTCTGCTCTAGATTGTGACCATGTAGGCCAGAGGATTCACATCTCCAACAAAAGTAGGTTAAACACTCTCTACTGCTGAAGGAATTAACAATATGCAGGGAGACCAGAATGACTTGGAAATACAGGGTATCAAAGCTTCTAAGTGGGAGGAAAAACAACCACGACCCAGCAAATTTTCTCTTAACAAATTCTTTTTTTGGCCTCAGTTGGTAAAAGCTGGAAACTGACCACTAAAGAGTAAACAGACCATGAGAACACATGTAAAAACACAAACCAAAAATTGTGCCCAGAAAGGGTAAAGTTGTCCTTTTGTTTTGTGAATTAACGGTGGTTAGTAAGAGAAAGGTAGTAGGAGATGAGTTCTTGCCATGTAAGTCTACCAGAAATTGATGGACATAGATCTGAACTGGATCCAGTTTGAAGCTGCAGGCTATGCAGGCCATGTCCTGTGATGCTTAGTCTAAATGTTACTTTGAAGAAATGCAAGCCCTACACAGGAGTTCTCCACTACAAGACTGGAAATTCCAACCTAACAGTACAGAGGAAGGGAATAATCCACATAGGAGCCCCCCAACTCAGCAATCTGAGAATACCTTGAAGAGCCAATGACAAAGGGAAACTGAGCATTCCCACCCAGATGGGAAGGCTGGTGTTTGACAGGACAATCTCCAGCTCCTAGCAAGGAGCTTTTAGCACAGAAGTTAATTCAACCTGCAAAAGAGAGTGATGCATACACACACTTTAGGAGGAGTGATACACTGCTCACTACTCTGTAGATGGGAACAGTTATACGGCAAGCCAGGAAAGCACAGACTTTCATCTGGGTTCACAGAGAATGCAGTAAAAATCAGAAAATTCTTTAAGACAGCTCAAAACATTTACCTGGATGGGATTTTCTTCAGAGGCATGCTTATCACGTCGTCTTCCTTCCACTCTCCTAATTGTGCCAGCCTGGCCGCCGATCACATCAATTGTCCCACCCAGCTTCCTGGTACAAAGCAGATGCATCTTTTTAGGCTCAAAGACATTACAAGGAGCAGTTCCCCTCCCCCAGCAGATACACCTCTCTCATGCACAGCAACATAAAGCAAAATGGCTAAGTTCTTCCTCTTCCAGGAAGGACACAACTCTGCAGGCAACACTAGCAGGTTAAGAGGCAAATGAGATGGGAGATGAATGAGATGGCATTTTTTCACATTTGGACAATTTGAGCTCTGCCTATAGGGATGAATTAGGTCTCTCTGAACACTTAGAAAGAAAGAACCACCACATATGGGTAAAAAATCGTGGATTTTAGACACAGCTTCAGAACTAAATCCTTTGCCATCTCCCTGGATTTGAGTAATAATTCCAGGATCATGCTGAATGAAAAAGAATATTTAATCAAGAGAAGCCTTTAGCATGATCAGTCTGGACAGAAACTAAGAGAAGTGTAATCTTCCAACCAAAAGTACTTACAAATGAGACTGTTAGATACTTTCCATCCCACCTCCCAACACTCTACTCTGTCAGTCAAAGAAGTTTTGCCATTGTCTTCAGCAAAATCAACACTAAGCCAATGAACAAAAGCATACTCATGTAGCCCAGACACAGTGCTGTCTGTGTGTTAGTGAAGCCAGTCACTGCATTCTGCTTTGTTCTTCTACGTCATACCCACATCGTGCTCAGGGCAAAACCATTGTATAGGAGCTTATTGTAACATCATTACAAGTTTGAGAGAGAGTGGGGCATCCTCATCCTATAATCACAAAGCAATAGATTTCTGTAAATTTGGCCTTAGACATGTTTTCCAGCAGTTACAGAAAAAAACATGGCAACTTTTCCCACTTCAGCAGAATTTTCTAACTCTGCAGGCAGTTTAAACAGGGTGAACAAAAACCATGTCAGCTAGCTGGTAAGACAAAAAATTTCCTCAGTGAAACCTGCTTACTTTGTCTAAGCAAAAAAAAGAAATCTCAGTGGTAATCCCAGGATTTTGGAGATGCTGTGATGCATCCTGTGAGGATATTCCTCCTGGTCCTGAACAAAAGCTCCATTAACCTGTATCAGTACTTTCAAAATGGACAAAACTGCAGCATCATTAAAACAGCACCAGCTTCTCTTATAGGGCTGTAGATTTTTCAAAGTTTAGGAGGAATGCATAACATGTGGAAAAAGCAGGACCAATCTGATGACACTATGAACAGTGACAGAAATGCTAGCATGTGCAAACACGGCTCACATGCAAACAGACCAAGAAGTGTTTTATAAGCTAATACTTGAAGTATTTGATTGATTCTTTCTCAGACAAAGCTTTATTTGGAAAAAGGAAAGCTGGGATGTAAGACTGATTCCTGCAAGATAGAACTCCAAGTCCCTGACCTTTCTAGTTCCTTACAGCTTTATTTTTCTGAAGCTTTTGATTAAAAAACCCTACTACCTTATGAAGTCAAAGCAATTTTCCCCACAGTGGCTGTCAATCAAAATAACTCAATTGTTTTGCTTAGTCCAGCCTTGTGGATTCTCTTGTGGCAGGAAGATACAAATTAGTGCTCATCTACCAGCGTAGCACACATGTTCAGAAACCAATAGCTCCTCTCATCAGTTGCCAAAAATGTAATTCATCCTCATTTAAAGGCAAAGATTAACATCAAGGGAATGAGAATAAGCCAAGTAAGCATAAGCCATCAGCAAGGTGTGCTCTCAAAGCTGAGGGATTTGCCTTGTTTTTCCCACTCCCAGAACCATTCCCCTTTGGCCAGAATACAGGAACCCATAAATGAGGAGGCAGGGGCTGCACAACCCTAAGCAAAGCACTGCTGCAGACGACAATAGGGAATGAATGACCAAAGTAGCTTCCTGCCAAATGAAATCTTCCTTCAGTTTCCAGTTTGAGGAGATTCAGATATAGCCCAGGTGTACCTTAACTATGTCAGAGTGCACACAAGCTTTACATCTGCATCATCTCTTACCTATTGGGAGGAGGCCCAGCTTTCATGCGCCCTCCGACAAGAGCCAAGAAGTCTGTTTTGAATTCTGTTTTGATGATATTGTTTTCCACTTCTTTTTCAGCATTTCCTGTTCTTCCTTGCTGGACCTAAGGAAGGCAACATGTAACACACAAGTTTAATGCATATACTTATAAATCACTGACGCATCAGAGATAAGACTCCACTGTAAGTCTCCACTGAGAAACAATCACAGTGCTCCTGCAAACAACCTATTCTACAGTCAAGGAGGCTGACATTCTGTAGACTAGTTGGCTACTCCAAACTGTTGTCCACATTTTTCCCCATTAGGAGTCCAAAAGTTTAATAATCGCACATTCGGTTTCATGTAGCCCTCAAAACAAAACTGAAGATAGTAATATTTGTTCTTGACTCACTGGTTCGAGTTCAGATTAACAGCTGTCAGCCACCTAATGAAATTCTACAAAGGTTCATATCCAAAGCAGTCACTAAAAACAAAATGCAGCTACACAACTGCAACAAGAACAAGCAGCAACCTTAACAGCCACCGATACCTAGCTTCACTCAGATCAATCCTGAAATCAGTAGTTCCATCAATCATACTCCTATCCACAGGATCTACTAATCAGACACCCCAAAACCTGGACAGCCTCAAAATCAACCAGACACTCACTCAGATCTTGCTGCTCGAGCGGTTCAAACTTGCCAGGCTGCCATAGAATCATAGAATCACAAGGTTGGAAACAACCTATAAGATCACCTAGTCCAACCATCACCTCATCACCATTGCCACCACAAGCACTAAATCACATCACGCAGCACCTCGTCCAGATGCCTCTTGAACACTGCCAGGCGACTCCACCACCCCTCTGGGCAGCCATTCCAGTGCCTGACCACTCTCTGAGAGAAGAAGTTCTTCCTTATGTCCAACCTAAACCTCCTCTGATACAACTTGCGGCCACTGCCCCGTGTCCTGCTCGTTGCCTGGGAGAAGAGGCCAAATCCCTCTTCACCACAACCTCCCTTCAGGAAGTTGTAGAGTGCAGTGAGGTCTGCCCTGAGCCTCCTCTTCTCCAGACTGAACAATCTCAGCTCCCTCAGCCACTCCTCATACGACTTGTGCTCCAGACCCCTCACCAGTTTTGTTGCCCTTCCCTGGACACACTCCAGGACCTCAACATCTTTCCTGTAGTGAGGGGCCCGAAACTGAACACAGCACTCGAGGTGTGGCCTCACCAGTGCTGAGTACAGGGGGATGCCAGAGCTGTTTGTTCCACAGAGACAAGATTTTTAGCAGCGAGATTTAATTTTTGAAGGCATTTTTGTATTTCTCATCACTGGAAGGAATAGGGAACAGCTCAGAAGTAAGTGACCACGTACCCTTATACTATCATCTCCATGACTACAAAAAACAAGTCCTAGTTTTACTGCACACACACGCAAGGATTACACGACACCTACTGTGATTTTATTTTCAGTGCTGATGGGAGGAGCAGGATCCAGCCCAAGCTGAAGCCGTCGCTGCTTTTCACAATAAGCTTTCCACGTCTCTTCATTGAATCCATAATTAAAGTAATCAGAAAGATCAGCACCTGATAAAGAGAGTAGAGGTTAACACTGGGATTCTGGTAGGCCTGCATTCTCCAACCGTCCTCCAACAGCTTAAACAAAGTTAAGAGAACAGCTCATTTCATCCTGTCAGAAATCTGTTGTGTGCCACAGCTAAGACTGCTGCAACTGGACTGCAGCCTAACCAGCAGTGGGACTGCTTGGGGAGTACAGTATGTATGCAGGCTATAAAAAGAGATGCTTCCAAACAGTCATTCAGCAGCTGGATTTTTTTTTCCAGACTGATTTCCCACAGTTGTTCAAAAGAGCTGAGAACTGGGGAAAGCACCACCAGTAAACAGAGTGGTGCCATAGAACCTTTTGTTAGCAAAGCTCAGGCAGCATCACAGCCTTGGCTCTTCTGAGCAGAAACTGTGGGGCTCAGCCATTTGATGAAACAGCACTAAAGTTTTCTTTTCTTTTTTTATTGATACGACTCATGCTACATTATTACATCTTAGACACGATCCTAACTGTGGTCATCCAGGATGTTATCTTACTTTGGTATTCACTCTTCTGTAAAATGTTCAATTTTCACATGAACACTTCTGAGTAAGAGAGAAGGCCTCAAACTGCAGAGATTGAATGCGGATGCACAGTGACAAATGCAGCAGCTCTGCAAGGCACACCTGGCATCAGGAAGCATCTTAGGGCATCCTGCACCTTGCTAAGCATCCCTTACAAGCCCTTGCAAGGGCAATCCCAGCCAGACAGTTCCAAAGCAAGCAGCAGATACACAAGGACTTGTCAGGCTAAGCTTGGATCTACAAAGCGAGGTTTAAGCTCATCTCCAAGGTAAGCTACTCCTCCTGCTGTACCTCCCAAATACACAGATGTCAGCAAGGCAGATTCAGAAACATTCACTTATCTCTTTGACTGGCCTATATTTCAGCCTTCTATTATTTTTTCCACACTGTATTTCTTCATCCTCTCTCTCAAACAGATACCAACCAGCTGAACAATTACCTGTAAAGGACATAAACCTGAAAGGCTGCTGAGTAAGCTACCTGCTTGCCATCTCAAATTAACTTATGGGCCACACCTCTGCAGACACCTTCCTTCTCTATTCATACTCCAATGCTGTTTTTCAGGGCTAGTCGGCACTGTTTTGGTTTAGGGATGTCAGCACGACCAGGCTGATCTCCATGCACTGACTCTGAACTTCACTTGTTTTCCTTTCAACTTCTTCTCTTCCCAGCCCTCTCATTCTCACACCACAATCAATTGGAACACTCCTATATATGAAAAGCTACAATTTTTATACTATTATTAATCACAGGGTGCTTAGTGCTGGTTTGATACCATAATACATCAACAGTTATTTGCACTGCTATACTCTGATGCCCTTCATTTCATGCAGACAAGAAATATCAAGAATATGCCACAGATAACCTTACAGAAGTACTACTTCTAAGCACACTAAAACTTCTGAAAGATGGATAATATACAGGGCCTACTGGGACAATAATTATTTCTGAAAAGAGACAAATGGACTTCACACTTCAGCTAATATTTTGTTAAATATTTTATCACATTAGCACAGCAAATACTTGGATCTCTTTGGCTTTTCCATTTACTTCTGTTTTTTCTGTCTTAATTTGATACAAGAGTTCATTTGTAGTATCTCACAGCTGTGGCTTCCAAGGAGAAATTTCCCTAATAAAAATGATGAAGACAGAAGAGGCTGCGCATATACAAAGATGTGCTGTGCAAAGTTGTGCCTACGTAACACGGTCTTGAAGCAGTAAGTGGGGACTTCCTCAGCCATACACCTAGGGGCAGAACCTGGCTAAGAATCAGGCAATGCTGTTTTTCTAAAAGAAAAATCCCACCGTATCAGAGTAGGAAGCATTTTGCTCTCCTTTAGTCAACAATCTGCAGCAGCAGAATTTAAGAAAAAAATGCTTTCCTGTTAGAATACGTTGCAACATGGCAATTCTCACCACCACTGCCCTGAAGAGGGGATATTTCAGCCAGGGCCCACATGGGAAAGCTGCACGGGGTGGCTGGGAGCACGGCCACCACAAGATGGAAGTGAGCTGCGGCACACAAAGAGCAGAGCATGTGTCACCACTGCCAAACAACTGTACTGTACTGCTCTCAGTGCAACGTTTACTAACTAGTGAATTAACTGTGTTTTTAAGAGTGTTCCCTTTAGGAAAATTATATAAATAGAGTAAGTGCAACCCAATTTTAGGTAAAAGCATGGTTTGAACAATCAAAACATTGTAAACCAGTTGTCTAGAAGCACATCAGAGGCTGAGCAAAATAAGTTCTTCGGGCATCCCCCTGCCATGGCAGCAACAAAAGGACAGGAAGTACATGTGAAATAAAAAAGACAACTGCAAAAAATATTTACCACAAGAAACTGTGAGGCCCCACCTGGTTTCCTCCATGGTTTGTCTTCAAACGAATCTAAATCCACTTCTATAACAGGCAATCCGTTTATATTCCCTGCGGCATCTAAATCAATACCTTTGGGCTGCAACTTGGCTTTGGAGAAAGAGAAAATGTTACTACCTTTAATGCAATGCCTTTAATCCACTAATTTGCAGAGCAAATTGCTCCAGTTAAAAAAGTGCTACTCTGAATTTAGTGCTGGCTTTACAGCACAGAGGAAACCACAATCAGCTTCTAAATAAAAAAATAGCTTAGTTACTCTGTAAATTGCCAGAGCACATTGCAGTTGCAGTTGAACAGCAGAGAAGCAAATTCAACACAGACTGATATTGGAGTGAATGATTACAGCATGCATGAAATTCATCCCAAACAAAGAAAAGAACTTTTCTCCCCAGGCAAAACACTAACTTCTCCCTCCCCAAACAAGCAGTTTTTGTTAAAACAAAAGACTTTTTCAGGATTTATTTTGAACAGACAATGTACTGACCGGAACCAGAAAAACCTCACTGGGTACAGAACCCCCAAAGGAAATTTGTGCTCATCTTCTCAATCACAGGGTAAGTTGTTGTTTGCATACAGAAATTACTGAAGCATGCAAAGGCCATGAAAACACAGCCTCACGTATGAGGAAGGACAGAACACAAGTCTCAGTATACTACATACATTACATTGAACGGTGAGGAAAAATTGATCTGCAGAAGGATGTGCAGATAATACTCTAGGCCAGACTTTTTTTTCTTTATTTCTCCATTTATTGTTCTGACTTTAAATCACATTCATTAATTTATTTTCCTCCAGAAAGAGAAGATTTGCAGCTGCTTCAGCTGCCTTTGCCAGAAAAGTGAAATATTACAAAATGTAAAGGATGAAAGTAACAGCAATACCTGAAGCTGATGCTCCATAGCCTCTACCCGTTTTTAAGTTCAGATTCATAGGAGTTCCCCTGTATGGAAAAGAATGACTAGATTGGTTGGTACTCAGACAAATTATTTGGAATTTTTCTACAAAAAGTACAGTCAAACCCTGACATCCTTCACAAGACACTTAGCTCGCTTTGGTTTACTCACACCTCTCTACAATTTTTAATCCAAGCTGGATCACCTTAGAAGTGAAATTCACTTAGCACAGTTTTCCCTAACCCTGTGGAAACGCAGGAAACAATCCGGCCAACTGGCCAACAACATTAATATGAGGGAGCTGTCTTAATGGAGAACACAAAGGTATTTCAAAGAGTTCTTGGTTGCTATAATGGGTATGATTACTTAAATGGAACTGAACAACACGGAAATTAAAGCTGCACCTGTATCACACACTGAGGAGAGAGGCAAAGAAGGATCAGATTTCTAAAAGGATGTCTACAAAATCTAGTGAGCTGCTGACAGAAAGGATGGAGCACTGCTTTTCAAAGCAATCCCCCAGACTCAAACTACCTCTGTGACTGGAGATGTGAAAAACACATGAAGTAAAAAAATTAGAATGTGCTACAAAGTACGTGCAAGTTATTTCCTTCAGAGGAAGGCTGATAAAAGCAAAAATACTCCTTATTATTTTTATTAAGCCAATTCAAGTATTATTTTAATTCAGTGACACTACTTCCTAGCTCACAATCAGCCTCACTATGAATCACAAGAAACCAGACAGCTGAAACTAGTCAGCTCACAGCTTTTGTAAATTCTTAACAATACAGATCTTTCTTCTTGAAGCTTTCACAGATGATGAATTAAATGCAGTTTCCCAACTTCTGTTTTACTCAATCAAGCAATAATAAATATTTGGTTAATTTTCCAGCAGCAGATCCATGAAACATCATACCTATTTTAACAATGGATTTCAACAAGGAATTCCATTCCTGCTTTCTGGCCATTGCTCCCATGTCTCCCAGAATGCAGACCAACCCTTACCCCTGCCTTCCAATCCCAGTTAATGCACCAGCTCCACCTCAGATCAAACCCTGTCATCACCCCAGCAATACATACATGTACGATGGTGCTCCAGTTTTAATATTGCCAATAGTAACTTTCACGTCGTCATCATCACTGTCACTATCACTGTCTTCTTCATCATCTTCTCCACTTGGAAGGGCCTTACAAAAATAAAACACACAGGAGTTTACTAACACATAAAATAGAGAAGTTCCTCTGGACAGTAATTCTAATCTTATCAATCTTGTATGAGGAAGGACTGTTATAAAGAATGACCTGATATAAAGATAATGTGTTCTATTGCACTCCAAAGCTGTACAAAGTTGCCCATGGAGACAAAAAAAAAAACCCACCATGGATGCCTTCAACACAGACAGAGGCCCGTGAAGAAACTGCTGTGTCCTTTGAAAAAAATGACTCTAGACAAGAATCAAAGCAAGACTTCTCAAGGTGGGACTGATTGATCCCAGTTCAAAGAATTGGGACACATTTCTCAGATCCAGCTCTTCCACTGTCTTTGAGACAGGTGGGAGAGCCTGACATTCCTTTACTGCTCCACAGTCATGGTATAAAATCACAAATAAAGTCACCAAAATATTCACCAGCCTTCTCGTAAGGCCCTTGAAATAAATATTCTCTCATACTACAGTCTTCACAGCAGGAAGCTGCTGAACAGTTCTCTTTAGCTCATTTCTCACAATGAGTTTGTTAACTTCACACATTCATTCTGCAGTTGCTGATTTGCCTTCAGTGCAGCACCCACTGTGATCAAGAACACATCTCTGCTGCTCATGTACAAGAGAGCAGGAAACCTCTAAGATATTCAGCAGGTGCAGCTTTAAAAGATGCATGAGCTGAATTAACACTTCACCACTACAAAATGGCACGGGGAAGCTGCTCCCAGTGCTCCCTCCCTTTCCACAGCAAGCAGGTTTGACAGAACTCTCCAGGAACACTATTAACATACCACAGTGACAGAAAATAACCTCACTGAAAAGACTGGAGGACAGACAGGGCAGAAGCAAGCCTCTTCCCATCACTCAGTATTGAGATGAGGTCTGAGGAAGAATCAAAAAGAGACCCCCAGCAATCTCAGCGCTTTGGGCCTTCTACTGCAGCATTCCCTGTATTTTACTGATCCCCAAATAACATTATATAGAGAGCTGATGGCAATACCGTGCTTTTCCTTTCAGCCTGTGGCTTCAGAGGCCTTCCCTCGCCATCTCAGTGGGCATAAGCAATGTTCAGACCACAGCTCAATCCCCCCTACACAAGACCAAGATGAGAATCCTGTTGCTGTCACCAGCAACAGGACTCCACAATAGTACAAATGTATCTGAGAGCAGGACCAGCACCTTCACAAACAGATTGTTTTATATATGAACATTTACGAGCACAAAACCAGATATGTCTACCAGTTGCAGTGGAACACATACATGCTGTGACACCTCTCTGTCTTCACTGCCGACGGGCCGGTTCTCCTGAGGAGCATCTTGCAGAGGATGAGAAGATTCTGCATGTCTAGTAAATGCAACAGGCAAAAATAAGTAAAAATCCAACCCAGAGGTTCACCTACAAACGTCTCTAAAGCATTTGCCCAGGTGACTTTCATACAGAGGTTCTATTCATGAAGTGTGCTTTTGCTGCTGGCAGTTACCTCAGATGTGGGACAAATTGTTAACCATCCTTGCTTGGCTTTGCTTTTCTTGGGAAGAGCAAGGTTAGAGATTCCAAAGAACACCTGACAGACAGCAAAGCCAAGCATCACTCAGCTGTTTATGCTTGTGGCTGCTGCAACAGCTTTCAGTTTTGGTTTGACACAATCACCACTGATAGAAAAAAACCATAATTCAACGTCCTCAGAATAACAAAAGTTATCTTGTCCTGTAGACTGCTAATAATATGTGTATATAGTAAACAACAGGGACGTTTAACCAGTAGAAATCAAGGAGAAAGTGATTTTAGTCTTCCCACAAATTGCTTACATTAAACTTTAACTACTTATTGATGAAGAAGAGACAGAGAAGTATCTACCCCATCTTACCGTTCATTACAGATTAGTCCTAATGCGACAATGGTCAGTTTCAGATTTATCTCCCATGAAACAGTTGGTACATTGCTAACATTGCCTACTGCATTCACCAAGCAAGGAAGTCAAACTGGCACACATAAGCTAGAAAAGAGTATACTGAGTGTTACAGATCTGGCAGGTGAAGAGAGGCCATTCTTCTCTAATGGCACAGTTAAAAACCCAGCAGAACTTCAAAACAATTTTGGCTTTAATAACACACTGCTGGAGTAGCCCAAGCCAGTTTTGCCACCAGTACTTCGTGGGGAAAAAAAAACCAACAACTCTGCAATTAATTTAAAACATCACATCTGATAATAAACACACACAAAGTTATCTTCAAAAAGAAACACACATAACACCCAACAGAATCCAAACACTGGTCAGATTAAAACCACTGAGAAGGCTGCACAAAAGGACACACCAAACAGATAAGCCACAGATCATATTAACACAACTCAGCAGCTAGGGAGGAAAAAGAACAACAAAATCAGACAGGAATAATTTGAGCAGTCACTGAAGCTCTCATCTTGCAAAATCCCCCCATATACAGAGAACTTCAGTCAAGTCAAGACCAAAGAGATGGACACTTCAGCAGCTGAAGTGATGTTTGTGAGGTGATGGCTGAAGACACTTTGTTATACAAATTAGCAGAGGTGTCTAAGTGAAAAATCAGCCTCTGGAAGTACATCAAAGTCACAGACGTGGCCTGTTACACGAGGACCAGAAGATGCATCACTACAGCAAACTTCACAGATGGCTCCAAAAACTTTGACAGAGGTTTGCCATATCCAGGCAACCTGTAACATTGATCTCAATCCTGCAGCTTTCTTAAGAATCAAAGATGGCCGAATAAAGTAAGAGTGACAAGTATTACCTCCAGCTTTCAGTCACATGAAGTATCTGTGGGTGCGCATTAAAATGTATGAACTGGAGTTCAAATAAACACTTGCTAAGTAACAGTCAATCCCTAAGCTGTCTGCTCTGTGGGAATGAACCACCTGTCAGGACCACAGCCATCACGTGCAGGCAAAGAAATGTTCTATTTCCCTGGAAAGCCAAAGTAACCCCACACACTGTGTGCGGATGGTGCAGCATCCAGCACAGACTGCAGGCATCCAACATGTCCCTTATGCTAGGAAATGACAGCAGGCCCTGTGTCCTGCACCATGCTTCGTGGATAGAGGCAAACATTACAGCCAAGCCAGCACCACATCCCTGGGTAACTGCTAACAGAGGCCACAAAGAGACAACGTCACAGAACGCACCACAGCTCTGAATTCAGGAGGATACTCACTGTCAATAAGGATGCTGTCACATATATCGCAGCTAAAACTTCTGTTTTGTTGTTTTGTTTTGGTCAGTTTGTCCTATTCCCTAGGCACAGGGCATGTACTGCAGCAGTAGGATAGTATATATGTAGTAGGTGATAGTAACAATCACCAAAGTACCAGATTCCAGATCTACAATGACTTTAGGGAACAGTGAATGCAACCAAGAATGTGTGATGGCTCTGAGCACAGCACAGCTTAATGAGCTCTGGAGCCTTCTGACACCATCGTGCATTTGAAATGGCAATAGAGAGCAACTGCTGAGAAAAAGTCCTGCTGGTGCAGAACACACTGTGCAACTGTGGAGGAGTTACTGTCAAGAGCAGGCAATGATTTCATGCACAAAAATCAATACTGATCACTGGGTTGCTTCCACAGCTTTCGCTTGACAGTCTTACCTGAACCACATAGTTCACAAATCACACAAAAAAATTTTGACTTGATCATATTAAGGTTTTAACTTAGGCTCAAGGATTTTAGCTTTTCCAGGCTATATGCCACAGTATTAACACCAGACCAACATCAAATCATACCCCCAGGCCATTTTATTTTCCCTGGATATTAAACTGGAGAATACACCCGATTTAAAATTTATTTGAGGGGAAAAAAAGGAAGAAAGAGTTTTAAATTGAATGGGCCGACTGACCCAGTTCACCTTACGCACATACAAACACTGTGGGCCCAGTCTGACGGCAAGCGGCCCCATGTGATGGGGAGGGTGGGAGGCACCGGGCAGCAGCACTGGTCCATGGCATTCCTCAGGCTGCACTCAGCACACCTTGACCACTGCAGCACAGTCTTAGAATGAACAAACAGCCTCCGACTTACCCAGAAGTTGGTCCGTCTTCTTGCTTACCAGTGGTGTCATCTGGAAAAATGGTAACAATGAAATTATTCAAGTGAAGGCACAGCAGACAGATTTAAGTACAAAATGTGCACAGCGAGAGAAATACCCAGTTGTGACATGGCAAACGTAACCTCAGGGCAGCCTAAATTTCAACTAGAAGTGATAGAACCAAGAAAACAACCCACAACCGACCAAAACACGCCCAACAGCAGCCGCCTGCAGAAGGCTCCCAGCAGGCACAGACTTCAACACCCGCACCCACAGGGCAGAACAGCCGCCTCAAGGCACGCGCTGCGTGGGGAGCCGGCGGCAGCCGCGGGGCTCCGTGCGGCTCCAACACATCTGCGGAGCCGTGCGGCCGGGAGGCGTGAGAAGACTGCGGGGGCTCAAGCAACCCCGGCTCGGCCTGAGCCGCACCAACACCGGAGACGCCGGGCCCCGTCCCCATCCCCGGCACACAGCCGCACCCCGGCCCCGCTCCCCCAGCCCGTCCCCCGGCCCCACGCCCAGCCCACGCCGGCCCGTACCGCCGTACAGCCAGTGCTCCTCATCCTCCTCCGCCTCCAGTGGCGCCCCGCCCGACACGGCCCCGGCCGCCGGCGGCTCCAGCTCGGTGGCCATGGCCGAGAGGAGGAGGAGGAGGAGAAGCGGCGTCCGCGGCCTCCCGGGCCCCGCTCGGCTCCCGCCGCGGCCTGAGGCGAGGCGCGCGCCCGCAGCGCTCGGCACGGGGCGGGGAGGGCCGCAGCCGCCGGGCCGGGCCGCGCCGAGGACGCCCGGCTAGCGAGCCGCCATCGCTCTTTCTTTGCCTCCCGCGGGAGGTGGGGACAGGGACAGGACGGGACGGGACAGGACCGGACCCCCGGCGGGAGCGGAGGCGGCCCCGAACCCCAGCGCCACCCGCTCCCGCCGCCACAAAGGCGCCGCGCAGCGGGACGGACAGCACGCATGCGCCGGTGCGGGAGCGCATGCGCCGAGGAGGCCGGGGGAGCGGCCGAGCCGCGGCTTCGCGCCTCGCCGGGCCCAGCTGAGGGCGGGGCGGCGCCGGTTTCTGCTCTCGGGCGGGAAGAACGCGAGCGGGCGGCAAGCGTCGGGGCTGACGGCCGCCCGGGCTGCGAGCGAACAAGCAAGCGAGCCGCCTTCGGCAGTCGCGGTTGCGGTAACGGTTCAGTCCTTCGCAGAGGCATCCGCGCGGCCCGGCCGTATCTCCGTGTGAATGACGGCAGCGCCTTCGGGGCGGGATCTGTGAGCCGCTGCCGGCGGTGCGGAGCAAGGCGCCCGCTGCAGCGCTACGGAACGGCGGCCGGAACGGAGCTCGCCCCGCTCTGCGCTGAGGAAGGCGAGAAGCTGCCTGAGAAGCGTTCTTTGCCATGGAGAGGTGGAAGCGACTAAAGAGAAAGGCGCGGATTTGTACGCGGATTGGCTACGAAGCAGAAATACAATACGGCCATTACGGAGACAAATGGGATCCTTTAATGAGTCGCGTTATTCTAACGAAGAGGGAACCATCTGCGTCGTTGTACCTGGTGTAATGCTAGAGATGAGCTGCCCTTATCACCAATCCCAGCTTGTTTCTACTTACCCGTATTGAAGGAAAATTAATTCAAACGCAGTACGAGCAAACATAAAGCAAACAGGGTGATCCGAAAGAGAAAAATTTGCTTGTGAGAGAAGGATAATATTTAGTCTAGCAAATGAAGATTTAAATCTATACAATTTAAATCTATAAAAACTAAATCTCAGCTGGAACACTTCAACTGCATATGATACAACACTTACAGCAATGCTGATACAAAAGATGTATAAAATTATCAATATGTTGGCACACATGTTTTGGCAAGCTTCATTACTGAAAAGTCCAAGAGTAGAATAAGGGGCAAAATCCCAAATGTTCTTAAAATGGACCTTTGCAGTAGCCTAGGCAATCACATCTCATGACCCTTCATGGATTAATATCGCAGCTCAGCCAAACGTTCCTATACGTGGCATAATAACAAAGGAACATTCTCTACGTTTCTCAAATAATAATCAGCAGCAGTTGCATGCCTAAACAGCACGTCAACCCAGGTGCTTGTCCAAAACAACTGAGGACATCAGTTTTCAACAAAAAATACTGCACGTGCCTATTTTGGGAATGTGATGTTTGCCCCCCAGGGATGAACCGAAGGCTTTAATTTTAAGCCTTGCTTTCACAGCTACAAAGTTACCCTGCTAACACACACAAAAGGCTGCATTGTCCTCTGGTCACAGTGCACTACACGAGCCAATGATTTATTTCATGAACACATTATCCATGCTCAGGTTAGGCTCCCTCTGCAGTGCTACTGCAATAAAATAGGAAAACCTCTGCTCTTCTCCACTCTCAGAACTCTGCATCACTGCACTCCAGTAATGACAGAGCATCTGTGAAGAAAAGTAAGGCTGCAGCAAAATTCCACAAAAACTCCTGGTTAAAGAGGGTCTGCGCACCAGCTGAGATGGGGTACATGGAAGGCTAAATGTGATGTTCATTCTAGAATTTTGTTTTTGGGAAAGCCTTGCTAAGTTTTCCAAGAGTTGTCCTTTCAAGCAGCCAAACCATGCTGGGAGTCCCACTGCTCCGTGTTAGAAATGTGTCTCACATAAAGGAAACCACTGACTGCCATTGCGCTCACACAGTACTGCAGGGAGACACAACCACTCTGCTTCCAGAAACACACGGCACTGTTCAGAGGTTTTCATCTTTAAATTTAATTAAAGAAAAATGTCTCATAGTGATTACGCATGTCTGACTTCCAACTTCTTTAAACAGCACAAGCCTATGCAGTCAAATGTAGAAATAGAGCTCAGAATTTTATTTTAAAAAGAAAAAAAAAAAAGCTTCAAAGTGTGAGGTCCTATTAAAAAAGTGTCTGCTCACTTGTAAACGGAATAAAAATGTTAAGAAGACGATTTAAAAAGTTTTATACACCTTAAACAAAACCACTTTCCGTAAGCCATACAAGTAACATTACAGCATCATAAGAACAGCAAGAGCAGAAGAAAATGGCAGAGGAATCACACAACATGACTTACTGAAGTAACTTATTTACAGTGAATTTTAATAGCTTGACATTTTTATTGCTCTGATGGTAGTATGTTGACAAGTAAACATAGTAAACTGTCATAGTGGGACACTAATATGTGTATATTTACAGTTTTGCATACAGTGGTTTTTTGTATCTATCAAGAAAAGTACAGGGAATTTTTTTTCCCCAGTCAACACCACTCTAGATTTTAGCAAAAAAGTTCTCTGTTTTTCAAGTTACTCATCTACAACTGTCCACACTTCTTAGACTTGCCTGTGCACGTTCTAAAATGCATCTTTCCTCCTCTGATGGTAAAAGAACTTCACAAAAAGCAGGTGGGGAATTGGAGGTAAGAGCTCATCATCTTTAATGCTCCTCACATACAAAAACTTTCTAATTAGAAAAACAAACAAACAGGCATTTCATACATACAAGTTAAAAAGGAAAGCGTCAACATGTTTATTTGAGGAACTGAACACTGATTAGACAGGTGATATTCCTGTAAGAGCTTTATAAAAATTGCTGCAAACTCTCACTATATATTTCTACTAGTTCCCTTTTCTCCTTTCTTGCTACACGTTTTCATTTTGTTGAAACCAGTCAAGGCACTGTCTTCACCATTTCTATTACACTTTGCTCACATCAATCTGTTACATTACTACACGTGCTTCCTCCAATTAACAAGTATCCTCTATAAACAGGCTTACCATTTCGTGCTCATTTTTTACTGTCGAAAACGAGTTCTCCATCTTACGAGACATAAACTATCTGTCGGATGTTTTTATATTAAAGCAAAGAATAGCCTAGGCTAAAGAGAACCTGTAGACAGACAAGTTCACAGCAGCATTTACAGTTGCTTTCATGTTTAAATGAGCTATTAAACCTGTCTTTCAGATGCAAATGTAATACTGCATGCTGTTTTTGTATTTTAATGCAAATTTATCTTCCTATTAAAACATGGAGCTTGCTGTAAACTTCTTTTTCAGCTCTCATACTCCACTAGTTGCTTTATGGCCACGTTTTTAAGTGCCTATTAAAACATAAGAGGAAAAGACCATTTCATGGTTTGAATACAATTAATAATTTAGGACAAAGTAAAAGCGTATAGAATTTATGTACTTGAAATGTAAACTTTGAAAATAAATACTCTGTGCTTCAGTGGGAAACTCAGGGTGTTCCCTGTGCTTGGCACAGCATTTCGCTGACACAAGACAGATCAGTCGAAAAACTCTCAACTCCACCCATGGTATCAGCACAGACTCAGCACAGGACTGCTGCTCACAGTGAGACGGAGGGCTGCTCAGCACTCAGCACTGGCAGTTACTGAAACTCTCGCTTGCCTCTTTCTTCTCTTGGTTAGAAAAAGAAACACTTTGAAAATATGGTCACATAAAAGCAAAAATTAAGAATCTGCTGAGATTTCTTGAGTTTCTCACAGAGACAATAGCTAACAAAGTTCTGGCACAACTGTAATAAACTTCTATTGTTCTCTCCAGCTAAGCTCCCTTCACTTATATCACATGCACCTATTTCTAAGGGAGATTGTCTGTGCTATGTCAATTTTGCTTTTCACTGTTTCTTTCTGCCATTAAGTATTTTCTCTGCTTCCAGTTAACACTCATCCTAAAAAATAAAATAAAATAAAATGGAGAGAATACTTTGCATGGTTCTATGACAGAAATCTGAATTGCAAGGTATAGCTCAAGTTAAATTCACACAACACTGCAGTTCATTCATTAAATTAAATTACAAATTCAATTGATCAGTTATTCATTACCAATCTACTGGTCCAACAAAATCTCTGCACTAACCATACAGATTTCAGAGCCTGAAGCATCAGCCTGAGGTCAGGAAGCACTGGAATGGGACACTCAGCTGTACAGTTAGAAGAGCAAGACATTTGATTCCAAGTAACAACTTACATAAAACTGGCCTTCTGTAAACACTGGGTACTGGGTATCTGGCCTGTTACAGCTATTAGAATGTAATGACTTTACTAATACTGTATTTTAACACAATATTGCACACTGAAGAGATGCAGATACATTCAGAGGAAGTTCTAAGTCAGTCTGAAACTAGAAAGCAACCTGTGACACTGCAAGGAGTTAAGCTGATGCAAAGAAATGCCTGCAGACATTTATGATTATATTCATCACAACTTACAGATAATCAGTTATCTGGTATTTTTTTCCTCTTATTTCTAGTTAGGAAGGGGGGGTGGGGGGGGGGGAGAGAAGGGGCAAACAATGCATTGTCATTTGCTTCTTTCTTTCATTTGCTATGAACAAATGGTCTTGCTTAGGCCAGCCATTACACTAAGTTTTTCTATAGTCACTTCCCTTCCTGACATCAGGCAAACAGGGAGGAGTCCAAAAATGCTTCTGAATTCCACAAGGTATTTGTGGCTCTTCAGACTGTTCCTGAATGCCAAAATATACATGTGGGCCCATTCAGCTGATCTATTCCTCCCATCAGCACATTCCGAAATACTGCTCTGATTTAAGCAAAATTTATTTCTGCTAGAAAGGGCTGCCATATCATTTAACTGTTAAAATGCTGAAGTACTTTTGTGCTATAAAAATATTCAGTTACTTCAACTTTCATTTGGCTGTTGCCAATTCTTCTCCTTAGTAACGACTCTCTGCAGTTACAATACACACTTTTTCCTACTCCGAAAACAAAACAGAACAACCCACAGAAACTGACTTCCAGATATTCTAAATGTAAAAAGTGGGCTTTGGGATGTTTTGCTAATAGCAGCTGCCATTTCCCCATAAATGTAATTTTTTCAAAAGATGAACAGTATATAAGGTTCCCATTTCAGGTGCCACAAATAACACCTGAAGTAGTTAAAAGACAAACAAACAAAATGCTACACATTTTTCATCCATTTACTAAACAAAAGTGCAACTGAGCCCTACACATCTGACACTATGTACAAACTCATTATGGCTTTACCATAAAAACAGTACGTGAATGGGTCCATACAGTCAGAGGGATGGTAACAAATGTAATGAATAAAACTATGTCAAACTGTTGGTAATAGAACAAGAGCTATCTTACATTCTGTAAACCTTGGCATACCACACTTTACATTATGCAAAGAGTCAATATTTACAAATCTATAGTGGGTAAAAGAATTAACCCCCTAATGTAAATGATGATTTTGCAAAGTGCAGGACAAAACCAGTGCTGTTAATTGCAAGTCCTATGCAAGCAAGTGACACTAAAATCTTTACTACTAGACGCTTACCTGGACATTTCTACTGAGGATTTATGGGAATGCAACGTTTAGAATGAAATACAGTATGACACAGCATCAGGGTGCATGTTTGAGGATATATGCTAAATGTAGAAATTAATAAGGCAGCATGCTCAGAACGAGTTTAAGCAGCACTGATGTCAGATTCCTAGTGGCAACTATATCAGTTTTTGTTAATGTTAAAAATTCAGAGTGCAACACAGAAGCCTCATTTAACATTTAAAAAAATGTGCAAATTGTTGTCAAACAAAAAATAACATCGCAAGGAAGATACTCTACTGAAGAACATCTTTTCAATCACAGCAAAGTAGACCATCTTCTTTCCAAAATCATCTACAAGGCACTAAGGGTAGAAAATGACAGGTAACATGAAAGACCAAATGCAGTTCCTCAGTCAGGTCGAAATATGGGATATTTTGGTAAGAACTCTATTAATATTACCTGTTGAAGAAGGGAAAAGACAAGAACAGAACACAGTAATCAACAACTTCAAATCTTCAGCATAACTTTCCATGCAACACTAGCTGTTTGTAGGATTAAACTTGTCCAAGATTATTTTATAGGGAAACTTTATCCAGAGAACAGAAGATTCAGGATTTTGAAATACACAACTTATCAACACTTGACTTTTTGGGGGTGATTCTCTCTTTGAGCCTAAGCAGTCTTCATTGTTATACATGAAAGTGGATGAGAGAATAGTAGGATAACAGGAATGTTTGAAATTCCACTTTCCTAAAGGAATATCTTGGTTAAATCTTTTATCAGATCAGGAGCCAGGATTAAAATAAATAAATAAAAATCCATGGTCTCATTAAAAAAAAAAAAAAAAAAAAAAAAAAGCAAACAAAACACTACTATAAAAAAATGCAATATTTCTGTACCAAAATGCTGACCCAAAAATAACTATAAAAAGCAAAAGGATAAGAGCTAAAGAACTATGGGCTGCTGGGAGAATCACACTAGGGCACTGAAACCCAGTGGGCCTTCCTTGCTATCAGTCACTGATCAAAGCGTACAGGTAGTGCAAACACAGAATTGTTATGAATGGAAAACAAGTTCAGCAGTGACAATTTCTCAATGTTAATATATGACATAGCCACTCTTTAAAACTGGCCTTCACAGGTGTATATCAAACAACTGCTGTTTTTTATGAGAGCTTATTCAGATTGGTTAAAGTCTGGTAAGTTAACAGATTTCACTATAAAATAAAGGGCGTTGAATACCAAACAAATAACAGGAATAATACTTACATATTCCATCATATTGCTAGTTTCGCATTTCCTTTTACTCAGCTTCCAGTGCAAACCAAGCTAAGAAAGTAATTATCATGGGATTAACACATACTACTACATTATTTTGATAACTAATGTAACAAGCATAAGCAATCAAACCACTTGGATCTGCAACACTTCAGACAGTGAAATTTAACTTCTACAAAGTACAGAATTATAATGAGACAGTAAAATTCCTACATGCCAGTTATGCAGAAGAACCATAAAAGTGAAGAAAACAAGCACTCCAACTTCTCTTACCTTATGATATAGTCTGTTATTTTCCCATTCTAATAACTTCTGAATTGATCTTCTAGTCTAAAAAATTAAGTCAAAACTGTATTATGAATGGTTCAGTAGCCAGCTTCATCCAGAAGAACCTCATTATTGCATTCCTGGACTAAGAATCACTCACATAAATCAGTTTTATAGAAGTACAACCAAGCAATTGAACAATTGTAAATGGGAAGTTGAAGTGATAGGACTTCTGTTCCTCAGCATCAGAAAACAAACAAACAAACAAGAAACCACAACGCTCAAAACTGGACACATTCTACTTTTTCTACAAGGGCCCTTAAAATATGATTCAATTACAGTCTTCATTCTGATATAATAAATGGTTTACAATGGTTTACATCTACAAAGAGCTTCCACAATACTTAGAATACTCCATAAGATCATGGCAACCATTAAAAAACGAAGGTGAAACCCTGGATAGGAGATACGTCTGCTTCCTTACACCTATAAAGGGGATCTTATTTTGAAGAAAGCAACCCACTTCAGGAAGTAAGAAGAATTTTACTGACTGTGGGAGAAGGAAGTATTTTTGAAGTTTCAACTATTTTTCCCCTGCTGTCCCAGGAGGAGCACTGTGACAACCTACTCCGCTTCCTGCGCGATGTTCCACGCAGGTATTTTGTTCACAAACTTAATAATGGTTGATGAGCTACATTACCTCATTAAAAAAAAAAAAGCAAAGATATCGAATCCTGAGTCAAACACTTAATGATGGAGAGTCCACTAACTCTTTGCAAATTATTCCAGTGATGAAGCTGTCCTCAGAATTAAAAAGTCCACGTTGTTTCTTGCACTGTTTAAATTTCAGATTCCAGTTTCTGGATCTTGCCATTTTTTTTCTTTTTTTTTTCCCTAAATGAACATACATGGACTGGCTAGGACAGAGTTAAATTCGTCACTGCAGCCTGCAGAGTGCTGCACTCTAGATCTAATGACTCAGTGTTGGTAGCATAGCAGTGTTGCAGCTCTGGCTGAACAGTGCTTGCACAGCATCACGGACCTCTGTTCCTAACTTTACCTCCCGCAGGTACGGGCAAGAGGTTGGGAGAGCTGCCCCAGTTTGACCAAAGGGCTACATTACACCATGCTCACAACAAAACTGGGGCTGTCATGGCCCAGTTGATGGGAGGTAGGGAGTCTTTGCACCTCTTGGGTTTTTCTCCTCTTTTTTTCCCGTTCATTTATTAACTTTTATTGTGACCTGAGGTTTTTCTTGCTTTTGCTCTTCAAATTCTGTCCAGTCCTGTTGGAGACTAAGTGAGCAAAGGGCTGCTGTGTGCTCAGGTACTGGATGGCTCAGTCCTCCACAAGAGACCAAGAACGACCGTATACTTTTGGTTCTCAGAGTGACCAAATCACACACACACATTCATGTACACACTTTATACATTTGAGAAAATAGCACAGGGATATTAAATATGTTTTTAAAACTGCAAATATTCCATCTCTATGTATCAAGTGTATTCTTCTGACTGCTCTTCATAGAAGTAACACAGTAAAGCATGCCAAATAAATAACAGTTCAGAAACATTATAGTATCTATTAGAGATAATAATAATACAAATTGTCTGCTTGCAAAAAATTGTGTGAGAGGAGGGAAGAAAAATACTCACTCTAGTTCAGGCAACTTTTGAGGATCAACATCTCAGTCCGTGCTCACTAATTCAGTTTTTACAGCTTTAAATATCCTGGAAATGTAGGTTCTCCTATATAACACTTTCTTCTTTGAACTGAGATAAGATTAGCTACACCGTTGTCTATCAATTCAATTGGCAATTTGGTATCATTTGCTTCATTAAGAAATGTTTTCTTCTATTCTCCAAGGAGTGGAAAATTGAATTAGCTTTTAAATGTGAGATAAAGAAAAGGGCTTTGGAATGGAGATGATGCTATTCAACATTACTTAATGCTACCAGAAATTGCAAAATCAAGAAAATAAGACAAACAAAAAATGTACTTACTCTTTTGTTAAGACACACTACAGGCCACAGGCTACAGCCCAGTGTGCAGCAGCAGCACAGACAGCCACAAATCAGCCATTTTACATTGACAGGAAGATTCTTTCTTAAACAGGTATTCACACGACTGATGCTGGTCTTGAATTCTTCTGGGGCAACCTGTAACAGAAGTGCTGAACTTCAGTGGAATGCCATTACAGACGTATTTTCTCAAGAATTGCCTTTATAGATTAAAATGTAAATGCAACATATTTCATTATGCAACATGACCCCATCTTCCAAAACACCGGTCACACAGGGAGCATGAAAAGTCATTTTCCTGTAACAAATTCATTTATGGTGTGAGCTTTGCAAAAATTTGCGTTAAAAAGCCCAGTGCAGCCTAGATGAACAGCCTCATCCATATTTATTATACCACAGAGCAATAAGCTTGATAACATAGTGGTCCCTAACAAGGCTAAGAAGTGGAACGCAGCAGTGCAACATCCTGGCTACACTGACCACAAAAAAAGGAATAAAAGAAGGAAAAAAAAGAAAAAAAAAAGAAGGAATAAAATGAAATTAAAAAAAGAAGAATGATGGCTATCTTGTTTCCAAGTGAATAAGGAGTAACAGGTTGTTACTTCCTAGTAAAAACACTATTGTGTGTCACATTAAAGAAGGATGATATGTCCAGTTTACTTTCATACCAAGTCTACACTGTGCCTGGGTGAGGGTGGGCTGCTGTCCACAAACCAATTCCTGACACAGCCCACACAGTCATGGGGCTGCAACTTTACCTGTGGCTTCTTCCGAAGCTGGGAAGCCCAGAAAGGCAGCAATTGGATTACATCCAAGGCTAAGAAATGCACCTTGTACATGATTTTTAGTAAAGCCTAGCTGCTGAAACACATCTTCTTTAAGTACACTCAGCCCACTATTTCTTAAAGTATTATTGCCTACTCACATGCTCCAAACCCACCATCTCCCTACAGTACCTAAATAACGAGTGGGGATCCATGCACTGTCTTACAGCTAACTTGACTCCAGGATGGCACTCTTAACTGTAACAAAGCCCAGGGTTGGACACAAAGCAGAACAGTGAGATCCAACTTCAACAGACCTGAACAGCCAGGGATAACAACTTTAACATAACAATAATAAAAAATCTTTCCTTCCTACTTGCCATGTTGAAGAAGCCCCTGCCTAGAGCTGGTCTGGATACCAAGTTATTGAACGCCTACATAAGCCTTCCAACCATCAAGCCTGACTGTTCATTTGATTCCACAAACAAGGAGGGAACAAAGGCGTTAATTGGCAGTGCCTCCTTGCTCTGAAGAGGTGAACCCAGCAGCCAGGAAGCAGCATCAACCTGGTTCTGCCACCTCCGCCTATCACAAGAGCTAATTAGATTAAAGCACTGCAGGAAAGGGAGTAAACACACAGAGCATCTGTTTCCTGGCCATTCAGATCACCACGCAGTACAGTCAGGGGTCATCTGGGTCTGTATGCTAGCCAGACCTACAGTGAACATCAGTTAACAGTGTGAGCATTTTATAGCAGGAATGAATAACTACACAGCAACCACTTATTCTGCAATTATACAGACTGCCTTTGTTTCCTCAGTATAGAAAAGTCAATCTTGTACTTCTTTCTACACGTACAAATGAAGCAAGTCCAAAAGCTTTTTTTTCGACTAAATGGCACATCTACATTTAAGTATATTTTACAATAAATATCCCAGTTAAAAAAAGAATTAAAAAAATAAAAAAGAAACAGCATTGGGATGTTTTTAATGAAGAAGAGAAAAAAATTACATTGTGATGTGGAAAATTAGCCTGTGCTTTCAAGCATTCAAAACGGAAAGCTTTGCAAATCTCTGCCAGTGGCAGCTCTTATATTTAGGAAACCCCAAATATTTGATGCATGTGAGTAAGACCACTTCATGTCCACTATGGGAGCAAGACTGGTAGTGAAGTGTGACAGGACTGGTTGTGTAACAGGAGTACAGGAGTTCAGCTTCTGCAATCAGACGTGATTCAGAGCGAATCGAACTCACATGCACGAACAAACCACAGCTCACAATGCTCAAGGAAGTTCACATGCAAATATGTTCTTAGCATTCATATGTACAAAAACGAGACCATCTTCAGTGAGTCTTCTGAAATTCATACATGTATCAGCCTATCTATTTATTTGAAAGGTAATAATCTATTTTTTCTTGACTCCATTAGTACTCGTGATATGAAGTCCACTAAGGAAAGAGAATGGTTCCTTTTGTATCACTCACAAAGTTCACTGGACCTTGACAACAGCACATCTCACCCCCAGACACAGCTGTGCACTACTGTAGACACGGGATCTGCAGCCTAGAGTTCTCTGTATATCATGAACAAACTTTATAACCATAATTGATATCTTCCAACACAAAAGAAGTCAACTAGATTCTTTGACCACTGGTCCCATCGTCAAACAGCACGAAGCTGCATTAGAAGAACATATATGCTGTCATGAGCACAGCACTGCACATGGTAGTCTAGAAACAAATTCTGGGTGCCAAGAAACACAGATTTCTACCTGGGCTATTTTCAGATTAGCACAGCACAGCTACTAGCTGCTAACACACCAACTACTTCTGTAAAGGCGTATCTCCTCACTGCAGCACAAGATGAAACTACTGAAGACTTCTTCAGCCAACTCAAACTGCTGGATGCATTTCTCCATTGCAGACACCTCATCACGAAAAATACTTCTGTCAGTCAGTGGCATCTTCATTTGAAGCTAAACTCATCAGGGACCAAGATAAGCCTCATTGTGCGATAAAAAGAAGCAAAACCAGTTTGTTCCTTTTGGTTTACAGCTCAGTCTTGTTACAGTGACAAAGAATGACAAATAAAATGACATTGTTCTTATTTAGTAAGAAAATGATTTTAGAATAAAACAGTTACAAAAGAATGTTGCTGATTTTTGGACATAATTTTAAATCCTGTCTTTTATGCAGATAAAGATACTGAAAAGTTAATAGAAAATGCCTAAGTATTTAGAACAATTCAGAGCATCTCCTGAGCAAAGAAAGCTCACTAACAGATTTGAGCAGTTTCGGAATGTTGCTTGTAGAATTTCTGAGTCTCAAAAAGAATGAGATAAACACATAGCTCCTGGCTGTGCAGTACACCTTGTAAAGAGATACTGGCTCCTTTTAGGTCTCCAAGGGGGGAAAAAAGGACATAAAAGGGAAGGAGGGAGTGTTATAATATTTTACAACAGGATGTAAGAGAATCTGCAAACACAGGAAGAGAGCAAGCGCCCAGCAGGCCTGATCTTTCTCCTTCAATCATGATCACAAACCCTATCAATCACACACTGCAATGGGATCACAATAGCAACAGCCCATTTTATGGCTTACATTTCCCTGCACTGCACAGTAATCTCTGCATGAGATCCTGATTGTTTGAGGTCCAGGGCAGGAAACTCCACTTTTTTTCCTTAAGGCCCACTGGCCCCATCACTATCTTGTCACCTGGAGCACTGCTTGCTATTGAACAATTCCTCATGGGAAGTTTTTATAAGCCAGGTTTAAAATTCTTTGCAGCAAAGGAATCGCTTAAACTTTTAGCACCAGAAGTTCTACTTCGTTTCAGAATAGCTACCAACAGAGCTGCCTTAAAGCCCATTTTAAATGTCTGTTTTGAAAGAACAACCCTATAAAACCATAGCATGCAGAATTTGAATTTAGCCAGAATTTAAATTAAAACCAATTACTACAAGCTAATTACTGCCCCTTTATTTTGTAAATCAAATCTTTTCTTACAAAATTTTGTTGCAAACACTCCCGAAAGCTAAGCTCTGTATTTATACACCAGCTGATACTTGCTTCTTATCCTGCAAGATAAAGGGCAAGTCAATCGAGTGGAATTAACTAGAGCCAATATCTGACCTGATATTTTCCGTATTGTTTTATTGCCTATGCTATATCCTCAAACATTCGCAACCAGTTAAGTATTTAAGATGTTCTCACATGCATCTTAGCTCTAAACTAATTTACAACTGCTTGAGAATCTGCAGAAATGAGGAGGAAGAAGAAGAGAAGTGGATAAAGAAGGATATTTCATATTAAAAAGATAATAAAGAATAAAATTAGTGCAAGGCTCACTATAGCCATTATGCAGATGAAAACCAAACTGAGGGTCAGGAAACTTTATAAATTCCCAAGGACTACACAGAGCATAAATCTAAAAAGTTAGTGATTGCATCCTTTGTTTAAAAGCCTAAATCCTCATCCTGAATTTCTTAGAAGAAAAACAGCATAATGGAGAAGTCTATCAACCCCACGTAACGGCTTCATCTTTTAGACTCCACTAGCAAAGGAATTATATTACTAGCATCAATTCACAGTGGTCAACAAAGTCATTAAGCTTAATATTACATGGACACTCTCCAAGTATGACAACCATCCAGTGATGGCTTTAATGCAGTCTTACAGTAAACATTTTTTATAGAAAACGGTTAATATAAACAGCCACCACACTATTCATAAATGGATTTCATAAAAAGGAAAGAAGAAGAAGAAAGATCTTCATGTGGTACATCGGCAGACCACAAAGCCTGATGTGAATTATTAATCAGGGTATTTGAAGAACACTTACTGGAAAAATCTGAGTTTTCATTTTCAGCAGCGGTAAAGGTGATGGACTGCCACAACCAGAGCAAGCAGCAGATTATTCATCTCTGGCACTTTATGAAAGCATTAAAAACTCAACAAGCCACAGCTGTGGCTTTTACCACCTTTCACAAGCATGTGTGGCAAGCATTAAGAAGGATTTGTTTACTATCTCATCTGATTGGTGAAAGTTGGATTTATTTTCAAAGTCATTTTCCTCAAAACCCATCAATCCACACATGGAAAAAAAAAAAGTACCTGGATTATCAAAATTCCCAACATAAGCAGTGCTCCTGTAGGCACCAAGTCGACACTCACGTGTCAGGTAAAAGAACATTCTCTCTTTTCACTCTTTGCTAAATTAAATCCAAGCAGTAAACCGAAGTTTAAATTAAACTTTTGCTCCTGTAAACTCAGATCCTGTAATAACATCAATTTCTCACTCTTTATTTAATAGGAAATCAAGCAAGTGGGAAATGTGACAGGCATTAAGGTTCATATTAAAATGAATATGTTTTGGGGTGGGGTAGTGGTTGTTTTTTTTTAAAATATATTTTCTTACAGAAAACGACCACTTAATGTTATCTGTTCACATATCTTATCTGTTCACAGAACAGAAAAGCATTCCGTGGCTTTTAGTGATCTGAAAGAGCTTTACAGAAAATAAACTTCAGACATGCAAAGCAGTGAGATGCAAGTTGTGTTACTGCACATCAGGCACTGTTAAGTCAATGAGCCTTCCTTTTTTGCCAGTGAGATCCTGAAACAAGGCCAGACTTTACAGGTTGTCTTTTAACAACCAAATTAGCAGCTTGACCAGCCAACAAGTGGACTGCTGTCAAAAATGCTGGGCAGATTCACCACAAGCACTTTGTTCGTTATGCTCGGAGGAGAAAAATCCCAGATGGGTTTGGCAGAACCAGGATGGCTCCAGAGGGAGGAACCTCCACAGGCCTCAGCTGCATTCGGCACATTGCAAAAACAGCGACTGCAGGAGGCTGGGGAGACTGGGAGGCTGCAGCCAGGTGGGATGTCCTTAGAGAAAGCAGCAAGAGCCAAGTACCTTTGTCTCACAAACTCTGGAAGAGATACGCAAGGGGATGACAAAATGAAGGACGAGAAAAGCACTGAGTACTAAAACAGCTGAATGAAAAGAACTGGGGAAAAAAGCCTAAGACACAACCAAACAAACAAACAAAACCAAACCAGAATTATGAAAAGAATTTAAAAGTCAACAACTTTGCTACAAGTTTTCAATAATAAATAAATACAAACGAATACTTATTAAATTGCATTTAGCAACACAACAAGACTCAGAGAAACGATGAGACTTTCCCAACAAATTTTCAGAATGACACAATTACTGAATTTCAGGAGAAGTTCTAAGAAAACCTACTTCACTCGCAGACTGGATACCATGTTTAATGCCTTTAAGCTTCAGATAAATAAATTCTCTTCTAGAGATCTGCCTAAAAATAAACTCAACGCTTGACAGACATATTGAAAAATGAGGTCTAGTGCCTGAAATAGTTTAATTTGCACAGGATGTAGCACAAACTGCAGGCACCTCTGAAGCAAGGGAGTGCAAGTCTTGCTTTTACACAGATTGCCTACGTGAGAACAGTATCATGGTGTGCTTAGAATGTCAATAAAGACTACAGTCATTGCAAACTATCTTTGCTGTAGGGACTGGTCTTCGACCAGCTATTTCATGAAGGACAGAGTTAATTTAGCAGCCTTCAGCGCAGTGCTGGCCTGCAACCAGTTGTGTTGGATTCATAGGCATATATTTGTAACACAAAAACCACTGGAGGCACTGGAGCTTTCCATTTAAAAGAACAGTTTAATCTCACACTTACCTTCCCTGTCAGAACAGAGGGAAATTCTGTATCAAACTTGTTGCTCAAGCCAAACCTTGAAAACAAAAGAGACAAACAAAATATATTCCACCTAACTTATTTTGTTTCCCTTAATAAAAAATGCAATAGATGCTTTTTTTTATAAAAAAGGAAAACTATTTCTTTTGCCTTTACATGTACATTGTTTTATAAGCTTTCAAACCATTTTTATATAAGCTCTTCTGTATTATTCATAAGACAAAAAGAGAAATATAGCTTGTTGCTTTACTTCAATACCTTCAAGCCACTAAAAGCAGAAAAAAATATTTTACAATTGGATAGCAGTAATTTCAATTTTTTCTTTCTTAAAGAAAAAAACAAGAGCCTGCATGTATTAGCTAATCTTTCCATTGCTGTTTTTCTTACTCATGCAATTTATTCACATGCAACAAATAAAGCTATTTATAAGGAAACCATTCATTGCTTTGGAAAATTTATAACCATACAATTCTTAAAAACTGCTTTGATCTGAGTTAAACTACCTCATGCAAACATGTAAGGGCCCACATATGGAGTGCTTTCAAGCAACCACGAGCTTTAGAAAACTGTCTTAGCTAACACGGTGCCTGGTGGCTCCTGTCAGTGAAGCCTTTACTTTGCCAGCAGCAAATCTTCAGCACAACCAGCAGAGCCTACAGGCAGCGATGTGTTTTCTGGAATTTAGATGCTCTGCTTGAAAACCCATGTTGCTCCGAGCTCCAAATCTACTGAACCAACTGCCCATGTCAAGGAGCTACTTGTGTAGGCCAGCAGGATGCTGAAAGTACAGCTGACTTTGTTGTATTTAAAGCATACACGTAGGCAAGAAATTAACAAAACCCCAATGTTAAGCCCACGAGTTTCTGTGAAATAAAATGTTATGATCTTCTGTCCTCTCCATCTCATCTGAATTCTAACCTTTGCAATTCAGTAATAAAACAACAGCAACTGGTCCCTCAGCTCCAGTGTCTATTCAAAGAAGGTTTCCTGTAAAGCTTGTGAAGTTAAATACACTGCACACCAAGTTCTGCCAGCCCTGATAAACCATTTCCTGAATATTTGTGTTGAAACAAACAGAAAACAAAAGAATCACAGCCAGAAAGATGAGCATGTATATTTGGTATTGTAATATTTACCCTAGAAACAAACCCTTCTGGGCAGAGAGCATTCCTCTGAACCAACACCGAAACGTTCTTCGCTGGCCACCCAAACGAACACTGACACTGCCCAAGAGTAAGCGCCTCCACTGCACAGCACGCAGCCCACGTGCACCCACAGATAACTCAGCTACCCAAACCCAGCGATGGCACTTGCTTAGCAGTACAGACAAGTGAAAAATAAACTTGAAGGGTGAGAGGAGCATTAAAATCTGTGCTGCTCTCAGAAATCCAGTCAGCTAATCAAGATGTCTGTCAGCAATGCTGGCGTCAAGTTCTTCGGTTGCTAACTTAAGTCAGAGCCTTGGCACCTGTGAAAACCAGCATGTTAGCACACTATTTGTGTAAATATTACAAAACCACCAAAGATTAGACCTTCACCGAGCTGTCTCTCAACCTTTGTCTCTTCAGCTATCCTAAGCACTATGACCAATTGCCACTTGTTTGTGTTTCCTTCAACAGATTTTCATTGGAAATCCTCTACAAGTGAATGTGAGTGAACAGGACAGCAGCACAGCATTGGCTACAGCGTATCTGAGTCAATTGGAAAGCCATGATGATAAATCACTGCTATATATACAAGAAGTAAACACAGTATGATTTTAAGCAAACTAAGAAGTAGCTGATATAAACACATTTTCATTTTCTGACAATGTAACCTGCAGGCCAGTCTCCACATTCTGTAACTTCTCTTTTTTATGATGAAATTTTCCAAGTTGGTCTTTTCAGTCTTAAAAGCTAACAAACAAAAAACCAGAAAAGACTAACAGCCCTACAAAACCCAGGTGAGCCTGTTTTGAGGAACACTGACTCTTTTATTGAAAAACTACATGAAAAAATCACAAACCTTTAGCAACCAAGCAATGTAATTAACTTATCATAAACGAGCTACTGGAAAGCAGGGCTGTAGAGATGGGGAAGGGACTAGCGGGGACAGTGTGTGAGGAGCAGCTGAGGTCCCTGGGTCTGCTGGGCCCAGGGGAGCTGAGCAGAGCCCTTACAGCAGCTGCAGCTCTCACAGGGAGCGGAGGGCAGCGCTGAGCCCTGCTCTCTGTGACAGCAGTGGGGCCCAAGGGAACGGCATGGAGCTGTGTCAGGGGAAAGGCAGGGGGTCAGGGAATGGGTCTGCACCACAGGGTGGTGGGCATGGAACATTCCCAGGGCAGTGGGCACGGCCCTGAGCTGCTGGAGTTCAAGAAGCATCTGGATAATGCTCTCAGACTGTGTGGTCCTGTGTGCAGCCAGGGGTTGGACTCAATGATCCTTACGGGTCCCTTCCAACGTGAGATATTCTGTGATGCTATGGAATTATTTATCCACATCACAGACTAGAACTGCTCTAATGGTGCCAAAGACCCATCCAGATCACAACACTGATTCTCACAGCAGCAGCAGCAAATGCCCAGAGAATGGCAGAAGGAAAAAGCCTGCAAACTTTACATACTATTACCCCAGAATTCTCTTCGGACCTTCAACAGTTTGTAGTTCAAAAACTTCCTGAGCCACAGGCAGCATCTTTTATCTCACTGCTCACATCTACTCGTTACAATTCCCATTGTACTCCTGATTTCCCAAGAAAATAAAACAAATGAGTGCTTTTTGGTTTAGAACTGTTAAGAACTTGACAAGAGCACAGTGTAAGTTATTGAATTAAATCTGAAGGCTGATGATGTCTTTGAAACATATTTAGAAAACCAGAACTTGTATTAGTTGCTGTAACAGTCCACTCAGATTTAATGTGACCATGGCTGCCATTAGTTCGAATGGCTGAAGGAGTTCCAGAGGCTTCGGCTATGCTGCAAACAGAACCGTGCCACGCTGTAACACTGCGTGCAGCCAGCAGCACTGTGGCCTTCAGCAGTTTCACAGAGACATCTCCAGGGGTTGCTGTCCTCCCACTGAGTCACCATGGAGCGACACCATGGAGTTCAGAAAGATTAAAACCTTTTTAGATGAGTTACACTCAAGAAACAACAAATAGTTGTTTCTGGTAATAATTCTGGTTAAAGTTCTGGTTAAAGCAGAATGCCACAGAATTCTACAGCTGTGTAAGCACTTTCAAAAAAGCGCTGAAGCGTTATTAAAAACTTCATGTAAAAAAAGTTAAGACCTGAACTTTTAACTAAGAAATAGCCTAGTCCTTCCAAAATAAATTAATTCATAGCAATAATTGATCTAACATGATTTTGCCTCCACTATCCTGTAAAACCCAGTATGCTTTAAAAATAGCTGTGCAAAATAAACTGCAGTATCAGTCCGTTCAATTACTTCAAACATCAATTGGTGGTCACTTATTTCTGAGCACTTTCAGTGTAAAGTGTGCAAGGTCTAACATTTAGAAATTCACATGAAGTCACTCACACACTTTAGCTGGAATTTTCTCTCTGGATGACATACCTGTAAAAGCAAGGAAGCATTGCCTAATGGACACCAACACTGGAACAGAACAAGGATTACCTCAGTTTCTGTTCTCTCTCGTTCCTTGTTTTAAAGTATGGCACAGCAGAAGCCCCATCATCTCATTTTCCCCATTTGTAAAGTGGAGGGAATGCAATTTCCCAGAGGCGGATGTAGTAAATAAAAGCTCATACATTAAAGCCTGAAAGTTCTGAATCATCATCTGTAGATCCTAGCTGCAGTAGGACCACATTATAGATTTCTTTACAAAGCATTATCAGAAATGAGTTCTCCTGTCCCCATAACTGGAACAGAAACATTTTGAAAAGCACTTACATCTAGAACAGACATATTTACAGATTCTTGAACTTTTTCCTTTTGACTTCAATAGTCTTTCATTCTTGCTTAACCCAGTACTGTGTTTATAGGTAGTCATCAGTCTTATAAGGCCATGCAAGCTAGCCAGCTCTCTCGTGACAGGTTCTCCAGTTTCCTTTTTGCATGGCTCATTTCCCCACACCTAATCCAGTGTAAGTTTAACCTATCTGGAACATATGAACTTGGGTCACCAGACGCTTCCTCTGCAGAGGCACCACCTCAGCTCTGTTCAATGTCACTGAATAAAGAAAGCACTCATCAACAGTCCTGAGTTGAAATTTCTTTCTAGTCTATGACCCTTTCCTATGAAGCCTGTGAAGATGAACTACTAAGGGGCATCCCTCCTCGTGGATAACGTTTTGGAGAACTAACTTATTGAGAACTAGCGGTAGGCTGAAGTCATTTGCAATTTTAAATACACAGAAGATGTACAGATGGGAGTAATAGAAGACAACTAAATATCTTCTTTCTTCACAACTGAGAGCACCTGTCCTTTCCCTGACAATAGGCTTTTCATCAGCACCTGTATCCTAGGTCCCTCAGGCACTCCTAAAGGAAACATCATGGAAGAACAAAAGTTAGCTTGTATCCAACACTAGAAAGTTCACAGACCTGAGCAGGAGTCACAAGCAGAACGCTAAGGGCAAAAAGAGGCTCAATGTCTCACTTCACTGCCTCACGTGCCTCAGTACATCAGAAAAACTGAAACTCCTCGGTTAGTTTCCTGCAGTGTTTTTGGAAGTTACTGTTGTTGCTTTGACTCAGTTTTCATTCAAGATGTTTATGATGAGATACTTCAATACATCATCAGAGTAACACTAACTTACATAGTGAAACAGAAAACCCCCTTACATGGAATTCCAGAAGAAAAAAAAAAGGTGTTCACCAAGTTATAGTGATTTCTCTGCACTAAAATTTTAAAGCTTACTTAAAACTAAGTGGGTTGTTAACTTTCCTAAAACGAGGATCTTCTACAGTGAGTGTTGAACAAGATGAGCATGAACTCTGCTACCTGCTTTCCTAAATGCTCCTCCAGTGAGAAATGAAACAAATACAATTTATTCAATCACTCTTCCCATGCACAGGGGTGAAAGGTTAGCAAACAGTCAGTAGAAAAAGCAAGATCCTGCTAAAAAGATTCCTGGAATTTACTTTTAGTATGGCTGGACACTGCAGGGTAACTCTGTTAGGGTCAGCCACTCACTGACAAGGTCATAACAACTCTTATGCAAGAAACTAACATGTATTTTTAATCTGCTAAAATGAAAATGTTTGAGAGGACTGTACGTGAAAAGCTGGACCAGAAAATGACCCTAGAATTAGAAAATATCCTTCTCTAAGTAAGTATTCAAGCAAGCCATTGTCAGGTGAGGAACAGAAAATATGTGAAACAAAATAATAGATGGTTTGTTTTAAAAATAAATGCTTTTCTTTTTTCTCCTTTTTTCTTTACTTAAATGGAGTTTCTGACTTCTGTCAGGACAGAAGTTTTTATTAGCAACGTTCCAGACAGGTTCAGAAAACAAACACAAGTCTTAAGGCATGACATGTCTCACATCAATAAGTAGAACAGGCTGCTTCTGAAGCCTGCTGATTCCAAAAGATGCAGCATCTGTGTGAAAGTGGAAAAATTTCAGAGCTGATGCACACCAATAAAAAATCTATTGGAAGCCAAATATTGTCTCATTTATTAAAGAGGTTAGGATTGTTTACTGTAGCATCCAGAGCCCATTTACATTTCATTGATAGCATCCACTGATTGTTTTTATTAGTATAGAGAGATTTTGAGGAACTGTCAGGAACTGATAAAAGAAAAGCTGTTTTGTACCATCAGACAGGCATAGTTGATTCAGGAAGGAAGTTGGGAGGAGTGGAAGAAAAGGAAAATAAGGCAGGTAGGAATTCAGGCCAGGTACTTACATGGGCAGTATTCTAGCTCACCATTCCCACATCATTTACAGTTATTGCTTTCTTTTGATGTAGACATCACTGGCTGACAGCTCTTGGAGGTGTTCCTGCCTATCTCCAAAAGATGCTGAAGCCACAAAGGAACCTTAAGGAACATTCCTAATACACTGAAAGCCTCAGAGCAAACAAAGCAAAGTATGTGATGGTTTTTTTTTTCAGTTCTGAGCTTAAAAACAGACAGCTAATAAAGCGGGCATATGCTACTCTGGTCATTTCACATAAGCTACATCTCTCCTTCACACAGGCCACATGCTGTGTGGGCTCAGGACAGCAGGCACACTGCGGTGCAGCGCAGCAGCCACCCATGGCACCAGCTCAGCAAACTGCTTCAGACTTACATGGCAGACACAGCAACTCCAACATTAGTTCTCCTAGGATGAGAGCTTTCCTCACCCAGTGCCTTTGCTGCAGAAAGCTAGATCACACTGCACCTATTCAACAGAGAGAAACGTGCGATCTTTTATGCAATCCAGATGGACCCAAGGCAACACAAGCTCGATGGATCTCTGCAGTATCAAAGTTTCAGTACCACCCTTCTCGCTATATAAACGAGCGCAACCACTAACAACTCGGTACGAGTGCACTCTGTTGTGCTAATTCCTCACTTGCTGGAGCGGGGATATTAAAAAAAAAACAAGAAAGTAAAGCCAAATGGCCATTCCACATTGACGTCAAACGGGCAGCAAACACCGCGCCTCGCGATGCACTGCAACGAGGAAAACGCTTAAACCGAGCACAACTCGGGAGAAAGTTTGGGGTCGGCGAATGACAGCGCGGCCGCCCGCGGCCCCCGGCAGCGCGGCTCAGCGCCGGGCCTCCCCGGCCCCGCCGTGCCAGCGACCGCGGCGGTGAGGCCGTGCGACGGACAGCGGCTGACCGCAGCTCCGCTCTGCAGGCGCGCAGCGCGCGCGGGGCCGCCGCGGGACCTCAACGCCGGCCGCTCGCTCACCGGCGGGATCGCCCCGAGCCGCGGCAGCCCTCGGGGGCCGGCGCCTTCCTCCCGAACGGCCGCCCCTCGGCGAAGGGCGGCGCGGGGCCGCCGCGGCGGCAGGGAGGCGCGCTGCCCCTCGCTGCCCCCAGAGCTCAGACCCTCGCTCCCGCCCCGCAGCCCCGCTCCTTACACGGTGATGTGCCCGGCGCCCCGCACCACCACGGGATCCGGCGCGTCGCGGGGCCGCGGCAGCTCCTGGCTCCGCACCACGGGCTCAGGCTCGGACGACTCCTCCTCCTCCTCGTCTTCTTCTTCTTCTTCCTCCTCCTCCTCCAGCTCATAGATCGTGTCGAAATCCGCCATGTTGGGGAGCAGCACGCTCATCTCAACCCCACCCCCGACGCGGCTTCGCCGCGCGTCTGCGCAGTGCGCAGGGAGGGGGCGGAGCGCCGCGGGCCAGGGGCGGAGAGAGGCGGGTGCGCGTGCGCACTGTGCGTGAGGGTGCGCGTGGTCGCGCTGCTTGCGGCCGCTACCGCCGCCGCCGCGTACCGGAGCGGTGCTGTGGCGGTTCCTCGGCGCGTGTCTCGCGCCTCTTCGTTTCCCGCCCTTTCCAGGGACGCGAGGCGCTGCTGAGGAGAGTGCAGCGCGCTGCGCTGACTCCTGACCCCTGCTTCAAGTGTACTTCTGCGGGGTTTCTTTTAGTAAAAACAACAGAGATCAGGCTTTTTCCTCCTGCCCCTTCGTTTTCAGCTGTCTGCTTACCTGTTGTTGCCTCGCAGCGCTCGCAGGTTTGTTGGTTGGGGGCTGAGGTGCAGCGGGCTGAGCTCCGTAGGCAGGCAGTTTTCCCGAGGCTTGGTTGCCTGTTTTTCTTTTTTTTGGTTGGTTGGTTTCTGGTTTTTGGATCATTCTGGAAATCGATCCCCGTGCAGAATAATGGGGTGTTGAGAGGAAAAGGAGTGCTCTGGAGAAGAGCTCTCAGGAGGGTTCTGGGGCTGGCAGCCACCTGCCATAGTAGACACACAGTTCTGAGAGATTTATTTGTTTTTGGTTTTGTTTTTTAAGAGTATGTATTGCAAAGGGACTTGGTGTGTCACAAAGAAGAGAGCTCGCCGTGTATGTCCTTTACCTGCAAAAAAAGAAGGAAAAAGATTTCTGTTCCCATCAGCTGTTCTTGGGAAAAGCTTCCCTCATAAATTGTCTTCAGTATTTTTCAGGGCTTTCTGGACATCAGCAAAAAGATAATGATTTTGGATTTGGATTTGATTTTGGATCTCTTCACTGCCTCTGCATGCAGAAGTGCATGAGGTACAGATCAGCAGTGCTGTGTGCTGCGCCTCGTGTGTGCAGCTGCAGCTAGAGCAAGTCCTGATGTGAGGAAAAACTGTAACTGGGAGAAAATGGCTCTACAAAGAAATGGAGTTGTGTGTTCTGTGCTGATCGAATGGGTCTGTCAAAGTGATTTACTACAGAAAAAGTAAATGGGGCAGAACACTCCTCCCTGACACTGATCAGGTTAAAAAAGATGTTTAGAAACAAGTTGAGAAAGTGAAAATAATTCTACAACTGGCAATCTAATTTTTTTTCTATTCATCTTCTATTGTGTATGCAAGATTACTAATTGTAATCCTTGGGAAGAAGGTCTGGAAACCACTGAAGTAAAGGTTTATACAGGTTACTAATAATGTGCCAGCTTTTATTTTGTTGTCATCTAAATGGAGTGTCTGCCTTCACTGAACTGAAGGTCAAAGACTTACAACTTTCAATCATGACTGAGTTTGCACTATAAGAAATTACAGGCTTGGTGCGTGCATCAACTCCACAGATTTTAATAATTATTGTTGTCGTTCTTGGCAGCTTTGGTGAATTGTCCAGGAAGAAGGTAATGATGTGTAAAATATAACTGCAGGGGATGTAACAGGGGGTCCTGTGCAGCATTTCCTATGGAAAAGAGCTGGGCACAGGCACTTGAGTTCAAGGCTGTTTGCTGTTGCTGAGCAGAAGTTGGACAGTCCAGGAAGCATTTTGGAGTAATCCATGGAGTAGATTAAAATGCTGTCTTATTTTATTAGGGAAGCATTTTCCAGCACTATATCTGTTGAATGCTTTAAAACAACAACAACAACAAAAAGCCCGTGTGCTGGGGTGCTAGTGACTTCTCTTACCTTCCAATCTGATTTTTGCACTTTCTCTTGTATCAAGAGAGGAAGGTGGAGTATATGGTCCTATCTGAGCACAGAGTTCACATCATAATTAAAGAATAGGTTGTAGCAGTAAGCAGTAGCTCTGTGTTGGAATGCATATAGAAATGTCCAAACACAAACCTTAAATATAAAAACTGGTCTGGCTGTGCTAGAGCCATCATCTTTCTGTGAGAGTCTGGACAGGATTCACACGCGTGACTGAATAGAAAGGTGTTTGTGCTGGATGTGGACGATGAGCTAGGTGTGTGGAGGACAAAGGTCAGTGGCCATGTACTGGTGTGTGCTGAAGTACCAGGGTCTGTTTTGTTTTGCTGGAGGCAGAAAGCCCTTAAAAGCCAAACTGAATGCTGTAGGAATAGTGTCACATTAGCAGGCAGCCTTATGCCCCTGAAAATTCTTGAACCAACCAGCTGCCCAATGAACTGTTGTGCTGCTGTGCTGCTGCCTTCAGTGCAGTCAGTGCTGAATGCCTGCTTGGTGCCAGTCAAGCTTTTGACTCTGTTCAAAACACTTCTTCTAGGTACTTGTTATCAAATTCTGAATTGCTTTTATTCCTTGTGTCAGCTTTTCATTGTATACATAGTTTTTAAAATGACCTATTTCGTATCCGATTGCTTCTGAATTCCTCTGCAAAGTACACTTAGCATAAACCTTACATAAACCGCAATGTTGCTTTGTTGGCCTTTTTCTGAAGACCTAGGCCAGATTTCTTCCTCAACAAAATGACCTCTTAACCACTGAGTTTTTAACGTGGAAATGAATCATAAAATGTATGCTACTAAAACCCTGCATGTACTTTCCAGTGTCCTGAGGCAGATCTGTACCACATTCAGAGAAAGTTGCACTGGCTGTCTGAAAATTGCCTGATAAAATGTTCAGTTTTCTACTGGTCTGCTGTTCTGTATCTTGTCTTTGTATGAGATACTCATATATTCTGAGTTTTCACTAAATTTAGATGTTTCATGTTTATTTGCTTTGTTTCTGATGTGAGACACAGGGAAGATCTCAAGTTCTAGGGAGTTTCAGTTCATGGAATGAAGTTGATTGGCATTTTAGATGCTTTTTAATCTCAACTGCATAAGAGAAGCAGCAGCTAATAACAGCTTTCAGATCCATGATTTGACTTGGATTACTTGGTGATTGCACTGAAAATACCTATTGTAGAGGTAGATAATTTTCATAATAATCTTAGTTTCAAGAAGTTGCCAACTTTATGATCCAGGTTTTTATTTCTGCTACTGTATTATTACTAGTAGTAGCCAAATCTGGATTTGATTATGCTCTGATCTATGAATTACTCTTTTTTTTTTTTTTAAGTATATTCCAATAGGATCCTTTCTGATATCTACTGTAAAATAAGAACTACAGTGATTAAATAAATCTGTACATCTTTTCTCCCCAGACTCATATTTAGAAGTTAATTAGTTCATTAGTTAATGAAGCCAAATCACTGTGGTGCTGCCTAGAGTCTCCATTTGTAGTAAAATTTGGGGGAAAGAAAACAAAAACAGCTAGAAAATAGAGAAAGTTTTGTCTCACTTTTTGTTTCTGTCACAGATACCTTCAGAAATGCTGTCACCTACCCTTCTGTAGCAGCAGGGCTTTCCATGTTGGAGTTGATTAGTAAGATAATAGTCCTTTTGTTTCCTGTAAATGTCATGTATGACAGTTTTTTTTCTTCATGAATTTTTTTTTAAATATTCTACATTCTTCATGCATTAACAGCAAACATAGGTAGAGAGGCTGGTGGAACTATGAATCCCTCCTTCCCCAGACCTGTTATGTAGCAAATACCAATTTATTTGAAGAGCAAAGCAGCCTGTATGTGTCCAGAAGTCTGCTAGTAGATACACCTCTGTTCATGTGAACAGAAGTATTTGTATGTATGCCCTATGACATGCTGCTCTATTTTCTAATGCTCACGCAGAAGCACACACACTGTAACCAAGTGAGCAGTCTGAGAATACCCCAGGTTCATTGCAGATGCCCAAACACAGTCTCGTATTCTCACAGGCTTCAGTTTTTATAAATATTTATATTTGTATGTTTTACCACTTGCAGTTTCTTTACATTAATGTATGTCTGTTTATTTCAGCCACATGGGTAGGTGATTAATAGAAATACATTGGAGAACCACCCACAGAATGCCTTTTGGGGAAGTTATTCTAGTAATTCATGACAGAATTATTTTTACGGAGTTACTCCAAGAGAGTTATTTTTAAATAATTGGGAAATTTAAGTTTTCTGATGTATTGAAACAAGGTAATGAAGGCTTTGACAAGTTCTGCCTGTTGTTCAGTGCTTTATCTGTGCTTGATGACACTAAGCAGAGTTTGATCTACTATTTCTGAGACCAAGAGTTTGATGCTGTTGAAATAGAGTGATGTATGAATTTTCATATGCCAGATAACAGTACTTTCTATTTTTCTTTTCAGATAACCTTTCCAGTGAAAGGAAGGCTTTTCTCTGGAGCACTTAATTCTGTGTAACAGTGAAGCTCGTATTAGGAAATGCTCATAAGTGGGACTACTGAAAGGTCTCTATCTCTAGCACTTTGTGCTTTCTTGCTATGTTTTTAAGTCTTCATCAGTTGCCTTCTAGATACTGATGCTGTCTCCTCTGACAGTGTGGACCAACAATAAAAGCTAACTGCACTGTGAGCATGTTTATCCCAAATTTGTCCTCCTTCAGGAGTGCACTTTTGGTACATGCTTGCTGTGACAATGAATGCTAAGCTGCTCAATAACAGCTTTGAAATACAAAGTCTGCTACGTTGGGGTGTTTCTTGCCTTTTAACCTGAAATAAGTGTCACATATAAAATTGGTGGCTCATGTCTGCTGTTTGAGAAAGCTGTAGAGACATTAATTAATCAAGCTATTAATTTTTGGTAGTGTGACAGTAATAACAGTTCTATTTCCATTACGTTTGTCCTTTAACTTTTCAATGGTATTACATGCCTTCATAGAAGGTGGAAGTACAAGTAATATTTACATCTTCCAAACTATTTGGAATTTATTAATGTGCATCACAGTTTGTTGCATTTCTTACAAGTGAACAAATTTTAGCAGGTTGGTGTGATATTATGTGTCTGTTGCTTAGGAGATCAGCACGCTTGGATGGAGCTTCATAGAGTACGAAGATCACTCGTTTTGTTTTGTTGGGTGCAATGTGTCACCAAGTGTAACATTATGTTTCTTGAGAGTTTAAGTGTTTAAAAAGTTGTTTTCAAAAAATGGCTTAATTTTCAGTACACGTTAAGTGTGAATACTTATAAAATCTACTGTTTAATTATATAAAATGTAACAAAGTAAATACATCCAGCATCTTAACGTTTTATGCTATATTACTCTATAATCAATTCACTGACAATTTTCACTGACCATATGTGAGCAGACAAGTTATGTTTACTTGAATCTCCAGTATTATCTTCTTCTGCTTCAGTATCTGAAGTAAATTATCTCCTATTCCAAAGATTGTGAGTGATGAGTATTAGCAGCAGCACGAGCTCCCTGAGATTTCTTTAATTGAAATATTTTTATAACAGTCCCAGGTCCTCTGTGTAGAAATGAGTATTCTGAAGGTAGTTACACAAGAGTGGTCCTTTGCAAAGCTGAGTTTTCAAGACAAGGAGTTAAAAAAACAAAGCAAACTTCTTTTTTTCTTTTTCCCTCACTGTTCATTCTGAAACTATGACCTGATGGATGTCAGTAGACTGTAATACATTTATTCCGTGTGGTGGTGGGAACAGGGAACTTGTTATTTCATTTGGGCTGAGTGAACTGGAGTCACTCTGAGCTGAGCCCCCACTGCCATCAAATTGAGAGATTTTCTTCTTGATTATTTTTCTTTCTTTGGCTCGACGATTCTGGAACCAGATTTTTACCTGCAATGTTATAAGTCTGATTAGTTTAAAGTAGTCAAACTTTTTACAGCAACTGTAACAATGAAAAAAATAAATGTGAGCAAAACAAACCAACACCCCCAGTTCAACTCCCAAAAACCCATGCTGGACTTGTGCTGTGGAAAATATTGAAGTTACTCTGTATTCACTGTCTGCAATGTAATCAATAGGAAATTATATGCTGTTCTTAGATGTGGTATGAAGTGACCTTGCTGTGTCTTATTTAGGAACATAGGATACAAATTTCTTGCTTATACTCAGCATCCACCTTGTTCATCATCTAAACTTGGACAGTCGTGTATGCCATGCTTAAAGGAAGATTCAATTAGAAAATACTTTCTAAGGTTTCTTCTTCATCTCTGGTAAAGATTAATTCAAACCTAAATAGTGAGAGTGCTTCTTCTTCCTTCTGTTGTGATTTGTGTATGGATGCATATTCTTTTGTTTTTAATTTTTTGAATAGGGATCTGTTTCTGTGGTATGTCCTGTGTACAGTTATGTCAGTGCTACTTGAGGATGATGGGTTTCAAACTGATTGTTTATACTGACAGGCTCATACCTATGTGAAACCCAATTTTAGCTCTTTTTTTTTTCTTTTTTTCCTTCTGTGAGGGTGTAAATGAACAGAAAATTTGATTTGTTTTCCTTAACGTTAATTTCCTGTTCTGACTTCACTGTTTTTGTTACATCCTTTAAGATACAGTGAATGCAGTGCTACATAGAAAGTTCTACCTTTGCTGTAGGTAATCAATTATTTTCCAAGTAGTTATTTCATTATTGCCTTACAGGTAATGACAGTAAGATACACTTAGCTGTGTCAGCAGCTGATAGAAATAGGTCATGTTTTGATTACATCTTACCTGAAGAAAATTTACCAATCAACAATTGGATGGCATTAAGAGCAACAGTTAGATAAAACTAACTGCTGGTTTTATGCTGCGGTTACTCCAGGTCTGTCTTTGTTCTCAATCATTAGAACGTTTGTAACATGCTTGTAGCAATAGAACAGGAGGGTTGAGTTTTCTATAACTGCAGTTCTCAGAAAATTGTCCAATAGAGCTACATCCTAGTGTATAACAAATGGAAGTTCTCTGGTGATGGAATTGTTTTTGTGGTTACTTCCCAGAGCTGCTTAGTGAGCCACAGAATATCCCGAGTTGGAAGGGACTCACGATGATCACTGAGTACAACTCCCAGCTTCATGTAGGGCTACCTAAAACTTAAACAATGCCTGTGATCATTGTCCTATGGCTTATTGGTGCTGTGACTGCTGCCCCATGCTGTGAGTACCCAACCATTCTCTCAATGTAGAACTTTTTCCTAGTATCCAATGTGACTTGCAGTCTGTGGAGTCTAGTCTGTGTGCTGTTTGGTTTTTGAGATTGAACATCACTGCACTACGAGATGACTCTAAAAACCCAGTGCTTGAGCCTAAAATCCTATTACTTGCCTACTCATCCTTACACTTTCCAGCCTCAGTGATCCCTCTCTGTTCCATGTCCTTGCACAGACTGATGCAAAAAAGGAGGATATTTTAAAGGATTGAGTATGTATACAATAGTTTGTAAAATTCTAAAAAGAAAGGTCTCTTACTTAAATTTACCTGGGGGCAATGTCTGGTTGCTAAGGTTTGAGATGCTTTATTCAGTACCACCGATCTTCCCTTATCTTCCAACTGTAGCAGAACACTGAAATTGTTACATAAGGAGGACTGGATGCAACAGTTGCTACACTTGCAGGCGTTTCATAAATGTGCTCTCCAACACAGTGATTTTAGTAAACCCTTCTGAATCCCTCTGACCCTTGCATGAACACAACTAGGATAGCTCAGGAGGCTGTCTTTTTTCAGGACAGTGCTTAATTAGGTATTTAACTGGAATGCGGAGGTGCTTTCCAAGTAAGCAATTGATCTAAGTATGCACTTGAAAATGTAAGGAGCAGATAGTCTATTACATGTAACAGGTATAAACATTTGGCATCAAATTTCATAGCCTAAACTTACTGTGTGTTTGTAGACCTGTGAATATGACAGCCAAATGAAATCCTGACTTGAAAATCACCTGTAAAAGCTGCTTAGCACGTGCCAAAATAAAGTGGAGCATGTCATAACTAATGAGGACTTAGCTAAGAGAATGTTAAGCCAAACTGTTTTAATTCCTAGCTGCCTCGAAAGCTGTTTTGCAAGTAAAAATAACTACTTTTCAATACATCTATTACAGATGAACTCCTAATGCTTAGTTACCTGTAACTGCAGAGGTTTCAGTCAAATTACCCTATGTGTTATCTGTAACTGTGTGGTGTATTCACTGTGTGCTGATACACTCGCAAACTATCATGGTTGCCCTGGCGCTACTCTTGCACACAGAACAAGAATGCTGTTTGTATCTTCTGACAGCAGCCGTGTCTGGTGAAGGGGTGCAGGCGGTGGTTAGTCTCTGGTACCTGTCTTTCAGATAGTCCAAGGTTTGCTGCAAGTTCTGACTTTCTCCTTATTGTAATGTATCTGTTGCAGTGAAATTCCTTCTCCAGTTCTAGTCGCTGATGGTCTGTGTAAACAACCCGGTACTTCTCTTTTGTTCTTGTTTTACCTGTTTGAGAAAGAAATGTTATTCATTCATTCCAGTTGATTTTCTGTAGCATTTTTCTTTCACACCTTTCAAACAATTTACAGACAGTTACTAAAACTACAGAGTACTTGCATAGGAGTGTTTTCTGAGGTAATTTTCTTTCTTACAGAGAAGGAATATGGGATGCATAGTAAATAAGTATTTTTTCCTAGATGTTCTGGGAGCACATTGTTTATCTTTTAACCTCTTTCTCTTTCCCTATCTCCCTTTCTCTCTCTCCCTGTAAACATACATTTAAATATAAAGTTCTTATGCAAAAAAAAAAAAAAAAAAAAAAAAAAAAAAAAAAAAAAGTCCTGAAGCATCTTAAATTCATAGCAGTACCTTAGTTGATACTGGATATATTTGACTTCCAGATTTCATGTCGTTGTTCGTGGAAGTGACCTCTATTTAAATCTATGTAGACATAAATATCACAGAATTTCACGACTGACTCTCAGTCACAATTTGTTTATTTGTGCCACGTCCTAACTTTTTATCTGGGCTTTTATAGCTCACTTCTGTGACGCAAAGAAACATCCACTGGAAGTGTGTCCCCCATCCATTTCGTTATACTTAGAAGTTCAATAATAATGTGATTTTTTTTTTTTCCAGTAAGGTGCAATCTTGCAAGACGCTGAGTGCCTGTACAGCCTGCTGGGGTTACTCGGTGTGCTGAGTTTCCATCTGAAATTGAATGCCCTTGACAACTTATAAGTCTAGACAATAAAAAGCTTGTAACATGCTTTTCTTTTGATTGGATGAATAGTGTTAAGAGAAAAGTTTAGCAGAAGTTTAGAAGGTATTTTTCATTTCTTACACTTTTTAAGACAATTATTTGTCTAGTATTAACACAGAGATCGCTTTTCAACTGATTTTCTTCCCTCTTTCCCTTTTAACAGCCAAGTAGGTAGTTGTTCTTTTTCATCTTCCCAGGTTTCTGCTTTTTTGATGTGAGTTTTCTGGGACAAACTGTAAGACAAAGGCTCCTTTAAAGTGGTTCTCTAAAATCCACTGAGGTGTTAAGATGAAGCACACGCCACACAAAAGAGCGACAAGGAGATCTTATCAAGAACTGCTTTTACATTCAGAAACACAAGCCAATTGGTTTGGAATTTACAAGCCCTAAACAAATGTCAGACTCTTTCATCTTAGCAGAAGAAAAAAGGACAGAAATAAATCGATTATTTTTTCTTCAGTTCTCTTCAGGGCAATCGTACATGCACTGAGATATTTTTATATGAAGGAAACATAGGTTAAGACATTTTGAAATACAGAAAATGAAGGGTGTTTTCCTAAATTCTGTACTGCTCTGATTTCTAGCTTACAGGATTTTCCTTCTTAATTTTGCAGGGTGAAAACATTCATTAAGTTGAAGTTTACTTTTTTAGAAGTCACAATTTCTTGGCTTTGAAATATTTGCTCTAGATGATAGTTATAATGCTAACAAGAGTATAGATATTCAGATTCCTTGTAAACTAAAGGCTTAGAAGGCAATCTTTGAAAAGGAGTTAAAATTCAACAGGGTTATTCCGGATTCAATATAATCAGCAAATATAGCCATGATTTGAAGGGGTGGAGAAAAGGAGCAGTTTTCGCCCATTCCCCTTGGTCGTAAAATTCACAGAGCATTTCTTCTGAAGACAATAAAGCTAGGAGAAGGCCTCTTTATTTGCTGTGAAAATCATCACCCTTTCCGGCAATATAACTCCTGAAGAAAAAAGGGAGAAGGAAGAGACAAGGCTGCATATCAAAGCAAAGAGAAGTGTTGAGAGGGTCTGTTGCCTCAATATGACAGATAGGCCTCAAAACCAAAGACAGCGTAGCCCAGTGGAAAATAGATGTCTTGACTAGTTTACAAATTAAAATAAATTAGAGCAGAGACTTGGCCGTTTTTCTTGCTTTTCTGTTTTGCTAACTGTGCTTCTGCTGTGATGTAATCTGAATTATTTGGACGTCAGTGCTTGTTATGACATAAAAGTATTGAGTGTACTTTAATAAACAAAAACAAACAAACAGAAAACACTGAGCAACCTGAAGTTGGTCTTGCAAAATATATATAAAAAAACTCCTGTCCTTTTCTGTGGTTCCCTTGAAGTCGTTCTTTTTCTGAGAAGAATTATTCCCAGCTGAAATTTCATATAAATGTAAAGATTTAAAGTTCTTGACCTTTGTTTAGATATGGTCTCTTTAGTAAGTTTCATGCCTTGAAGATTTGTTCTCATGGAATTGCACATTTTACACATGAGCTTACAGGGTTTAGATATGATTTAGTCCAAAGTTTTAGTCTTGCATAATTGCAGTTGTTAGGACACACGGAAAGTGTGCTTTTTCTCAGTTTTGGAGCCTGTATGTGAAGATACCTTTACCACGTCTGCTTTGAATGTTTGTTTTTTAAACTTTCTCTTTCTTGTTGATAAATGCATTTGCAATGTCTGTATGTTTAAGAAAAATGTTTCTTCTGAACATGCAGTTAGGGTTTTCTACTTAGAAGATGCATTAACAGTAAAATTTCAAACCAGATTTGAACTGTTGTAAGCACGTAGCACTGCTGTCTTTGTGGTGCTGCTGTACCCTAAGGGTTATCTTGCTCGGATAACTTTTTGCTTCAGCCTTCCTGATTTTTTTGTATAAAATGCCAAATACATTGAGTCAGAGTAAATAGAGGGAAAGAATCCAATTAACACTCTGTTTCTTGCAATAGTTCCCAGCGTTAGTATTTTAGCAGGCTCCCTCATTTAATTAGGTGTGCTTGGATTTCTTTGTTCCATGCTGCTCCCATAAATTTGTGTGACTGTGCACTGTAAGTGATGCTAAGGATATAGGTATGTATATAAAGATTTGTAAAACTCAGGGCTAAATAATCCTGAAATTTTAGAAAAAGAGCAATATTGGTCAGCAGTAAGATTGAAGGGGAGGAGCCAGTCGAGAGCAAGTGTGCTTCAAAGAGTGGTTAGTGGCATCAAGGTTTTATGTTCTAGAGGAGGGGTTGACAAGTTAATATGTAGTTACTTGCATAATTTTATTTTTGCAATTACATTGGAATTTAATTTCATGAAATTTCTGGCGCCAAATTTTTCCACTTTTTATACTTTAACATTGTAATAAAAGCACTGCTGAAGAGCCAAATGTAATTTGGTACGTTCCTTGTTTTGCAAAATAGCCACGTTTGTGTTTTACTTTCCCAAACCCTTTGTATTAAGCAGGTTTGCCGTCTTCAGTCAAATTCAGTGAAGTCTTGAGCTGTTTGTAACACTTCAAAGGACTGGGCTCCCGGACTGTAAAGCCTCAGGACATTTCTCTATGCACAGCCCCCAGTTCACCTGTCCAGTGTTGTTCATGAAGTATGTCAGCATGGCTGTAAACTGTGCTTTTCAGACTAGAGATGGATTGAAACACATAACAGCTTTCCTGAGTTTTGTATGCATTTCATGAAACTGAGCATGGGTGAAACTTTGCAGTGTCTTCCTTGTCTGTGCATTAGGTGTAAAGCTAAGGTTTAGATTTTGTGTGTTTTAATTTTAAAAAACCCTAACATGTTTAAACTTTAGTGACACGGCAGAAGGGATTGGCTTGTTGGTGTTGCAACTGTCTCAATTGCTTCTGGTCTACCTTAGCTCTTGTATCACTTTTACACCTGGAAAACTCCAATAATGTTAATGAAGTTACTGCGGATTTACATGAGGATACATAGTTGGGGGGGATAGACTTGAAATCTGCCTGGCTTTGAACACCTTCGTGAAGGCTTCCAGTGGAAATTACAGATTGCGATACCTTAATGTCCTCTAGGCATTTTATACTTGGTAGCAAGGAGGAAACAGCACATATCTATTTTATAACTGAGAAACAATTATTAGACTAATTTTACTCTTGAGTGGAAAGATTGTTTCTCAAGTGGCATTGCTGATTTTCTGTCTTCTAGAGCTGCTCCAATTGTCATTGCAGTTACTTCCTTAGAGTGTTTTCTTTGATGCTCTCTGACACGCACTTACAACTTTTAACCTTAACAATGGATTTAACAAACCTTGCTACTCACTATTTACACCTTGGGAATATACACAGAAAAGTTCCTCTGGCACGTGGCCTGTGACTGAAACGGGCACATCAAGGAATGACGCTTGGAAGAGAATGAATTTAGTTGTCTAATAGTAACAAGCTGCAGGATTTTGATTTGAAAGTGAATGAAACAAAAGCTTTGGTAGAGATAACGTGGTGTGCAAACAAAATAGACTGTGCTGAGTATTTGAGTCAGATTACTTGTCTAGGGATATTTCTTCTCATCTGATAAATATCACAGGATCAACAGATGAAAATTGCATTATCACATAATTTTCTTTTAAAGTTTTAAAAGTCTGCAAAGGTTTAAGATCAGCCAGCTTGGTATATTGATCTTTACCTTGTGGCACAAAATGATTATGCGGTGGTTTTGCACATAACTGCTAGAAGCAATGTTTTCAGGTGTCAGTTTTCATCTGTAATGCTTTGTATTTGTTAGAACAAAGATACTCAGGCATGAGTTAGATGTAGCCATGTGTAAACACAACAGCCATTCTACTGTAATCATATAAAACCTTTATGGGGTGAAAGTGAAACTAGTGCAAATTTAGTTAAAACTGCATTAAGCAGTAGTAGGTTAAATAAATGTCATGGATGATCCACCAACATATGTGCTTTAAGTAAAGTTAATTATTTCTAAGATCAGTGATAGCAGAAAAGTTCTTTTTGAGGTGGAAAGTTTAGTATGCGCTTACCAGTAGTGTTAGCTTGCACCGTTTTCCTCATCCATTCGTAAGAGCTGTGCCTTTGGCTGGTGGGGGAGCCCTGCTGTGTGCCGCCGGTACCTGCAGGAGGTAACCCCCCGGCTGCGGCGGGATGCAGGGAGCTGTACTCAGCTGGGCTGTAGGAGCCCTGCCCAGGAGACGAGGCGCTGAGCTGCGCGGCAGCAGCCGTGCCGGAGGGCCCCGGGCACGGGCCGTAAGCGTTCCAGTCCTCCCTCTGGGGGCCGTAGTGGGGTCCCCAGGCTCCCGCGGGCTGTCCGTGGCCGTCTGGAGCTGGCACGTGGTGGTACCCCATGTAGTCTGAGTAGGGGGGAGCGGGCACAAAGTTCTGCACTGGCAGGTTGTTGTTGCTGCACCTTGCGGGTCCTGGATACATGCTGGTCTCTTTATCCAGGAGAGAACTCACGTACATGCTTGCGGAGTGTAAATGTGTTGTCACAACATCTTGCTCTTCTGTATTTTCTTTTGCTGCTTAAAAATAATCTTGATTTTTGCTAATAGTGCCAAACTGCTTGGAATCTTCTACTTCATCCTCTTTTATTATCAACTGTGTTACCAGGTGCTGGTGGTAATGGTTTACCAAGATCTTGTCTGACGTCAGCCAAACTGCCAGCCTCATAATTACATTTACATTCAAATGAAGGGCTGACCAACCCCACCTTGCTGCTAGTTCTGGTGCTTTCTCTTTTAGAAAACTTTTATCTATGCCATTACCCTTCACTGATATTCAACAGTGATTCCACTCCTGTAATGTGATGCAACTCTTAATCGTATTTGGAACTTAATAAATAGACCTTTTTGAAAAGAAAATTGTCTAAATACCATACATTGTTATTATAGTTTAAATGATTCTTTTCTGGAATATATATTTTTTGTCACATGCTGTCAGTCAATAAGTAAATCTATTACTCTCTTAATTTTTCAGATGCTCATTCTGAATTCTCTTATTAATGGATGCAGTCAATTTCACTAATAACTGTCTCAAAAATTTCCCACTTGTTATTGATGTTTGTAAGTTTTTCCAGCATAGGAGTAATTAAAACTCTCTCTGCCACAAGTATGTTCATGCTCTCCCCATATGTGGTGGTTTAAAGAAATCTCTTGGCTGCTGCATACTGATAAATTTTAAGAAGTAGACAATAAGCCAAAACTATAACAAAGACAGTAGCAGATATGTAAAGAAAATGACAAAAAAAAAAAAAACACAAATAAAGTTTTTTATTAGGCCTGGCAATATTGTTGGTTTCTGATTCAAGTTGATGACAACTTTCATGTATCTGAAAGGCCTTCCTCTGAAACTCGTGTGTAGTTTGTTCAGTGGTGGCAGCTGGAACAGTGGCATGAAGTGGCTGCATCCTCTGGCAGAGGTCAGAACAGCCCTGCTGAGCGTCTGTTGGGTGCTTGGCTCTTGGTACTGTGCAGGTGAGCTTTTTCACAAAGAGGAATGATTCCAAATTTGTTGTTGTATGTTAGTATTAGGTATTAATGTGGGAGACATAGGCCACTCTTTATGACTTGAGAATTGCCTCGTTACAATTTGTAGAGTGCCTTTGATATCAGACTTTTATTGTGGATTAATTTACTTGCTATGAGCTATTTGTCAGGGGATACATTTGCAAAAGAGGTGCAAATTGTAATGACTCGTTTCCATTTATGAAGGTGTGGATCTTCATTCAGCAGCCTTTGAATTTTGGCGCTGCTTATACTCGCACATCTCTTCTAATTTCAGTACCAACAGATTCTATGAACTTAGAGAGGAAGGATTTTTATTTTATTTTTTTTTTAAAGAAAAGACCTTTAATTAATAAATGTTGTGGTCTTTAAGGTTTTTTTTTTTGTTTTTTTTTTTTTTTTTTTTTAATATTTATGCATTTATTTCTTGATCCATGAGATAATGCTGAGGAATGTTGGGATAGGACATGGAGGAAGTTAGAGCCCTGTAATTGATATGCTCCTTATTTAAAAAATAAAAGTAAAAACAAAAGAACACGTGTGGCCTCAGTGAGCATGGCTCAGTTTGAACAAAATACTGATGCTATTATATACAATACGTGTACATACTAACAGCTTAATTTTTAACTATCTTCCTTTGTTTATGCTTCTCCTCATACCACCACAATTTCGCTATCACTTGATCCTATTTTTTGTATCTCAGAACCTTATCCTTCATTCCTTGTTCTTCTTTTATCTTTTGTTTATGCTCCTCCTTTCCCTTTCTTGTTTTGCCTGTTCCATTATCTGAAATTTCTTTAGATCTATTTCGATTCTTTCCAGAAAGTAATTAGATCAAGATACACTGATCACGAATTGCTGTACTGATTTGATATCGGTTGACAATAGTAAGCTTTGAATAAGGCATTTTGTTTAAAAAGATTTACATAGAAGGATAAGATTGCTGGGTAAGACTGCAGATTTTTTAACACCAGAGTGAGAATAAGATAACTAAAATGGTAGCATTCACATCATCTCCCACAGCCTGGCTCTTATGTCTCCCATTTCGTATCAAAGAACTGTGTGGATCATTAGAAAGGAACCACATCTTTTCACAGTCTAGTATTTTAAGGATACCATAATTTTGGACTTGGTGGGTTTTGAGAGCTAACTGACTGTTAATCAAAGTCTGCCTTCCCAAGAGTAATTTCTCAGCCACCCATGTACCATTCTGCTCAAATCCACCCTACTATTAGCTTCAGAGCCACAGAGCTGAGTCAGCTTCAGTGTAGCAGTGACAGAAACCCTTTTCCCTGTCCATATTTGCACTGTGATGGAACAGCAGTGAGTTGTTGGTGAGAAAGCAAGGGTGAGTGTGCTACTTATGGTTGTTCCAAATGATTGTGGAACTGTCATGTCACCATGGTCACTCTTTGCCTTTCTGGGATGATAAGAAAGGGGAAGCTGATCTGAGGCAGTGGGCTAGGAGTCCCATGCATACAGAAGCTTATATTTATACAGTTTTCAGCAGTGGGCAATAAAAGGCAGAATAAGAATCATTGGTAAGATACTGGCAGCAAGACTGCTGGCATGCTTCAGAGACCCTGGTGGCCGGAGTGAGAACTGAGCTCCAAGGTGACCGTTTTTCATTTTACTCCAACCATCAAAATATTATGTCTAATTTAGCCACGGGGAATTGCCTGAGCTCTTGGTTGGAATGAAGTGGCTTGTGTGTAAAATTAAATATACTTAGGTAGCTCTGAAAACAATGTCTCCTATTTGTTTCCATGGAAACTACAACAGCTACAAAGTGTGTGATAATACTATTTGATAGAGCAAATTCTCAGATACAAACCCCTATTTTTTTTTTTTTTGTAGTCACCTCCATTACCAATGCATTTTCACCAGCAATAAACTAGAGCCTGCGTGCTGTGTTTGTAAAAACTTGCCTGGCCATCCACTGCTGAAATGCATCACCCACTGCCTCACTGTGCTCACATCCACTGCTTGGCTCCCATAAATGCTTAGCAAGCTCTGATGAATGTCAGTGAGTAAAATTTTTTCCACATGGAGGAATTCACATCTACCCTTTTATTTCATATGCACTTCTGTGTTAGACGCCACTGTGTCAGGCTGCCCCTCTGCTGCCATCTGCCACACAGCAACAACACGTAAAGGAATATTGGTAGGAAGGTTCGACCTGTACTGCTGCAGCGTCAGCGTGTGCCTCTGACATCATGGACCAACGTAATAAAAATAGGAGGCATTACTTTCGGAGCAGCCCTCGTGTTTTTTTGTACATTTACTCTTTGGGGAAGAAAATTGTCTAGTTTTCTAATAAGTAGTTGATGAAAATGGAATCACAGCAACAAATGTAGTGATAGCCATTGAAACCATGCAGGTTTTATTTTCGCAGGCAGTGTCGGTGTGCCGTAGTATGGGTGCTGCTCTAAAGAGCATTTCCAATGCCAGCAGTAACAGCGTAACCACAAGTATGTGGGTAAGGTGTTTTAATGGCAAGTGTTATAGCTGCAATTTCAGCAGTACTGGTAGATTAAAATTGGCCTGTACAATGTGTGAATGAAAGGTGTTTATACCTGTGATTGTTTTTATAAGCATATTGTGAATGCTTCCTCACAAAGTCACTCTCCTTTTTATATAAAGATAAGAAATATATTCCTGACACTTGAAAATTGTATGCAATCTACTTTCTGGGGTAACGTTTCTGAGGAGAAGAAAGTATACAAGCTCAGTATGTCTCATCCCAGCTACTGGGAACAGATGTTTGTTTCCTTGCCTCCAGGGGACTGCTCCAGTAACACATCAATAATGTAGGGCTTGGGAATACTTCTTGCTGGCACCTTTATAACTGCATGCCTACAGTTTCAGTGGAATGGCTGGCTAAGGAGTTAGCTAGGGAGCTATCATATTAATGATGGATTTAATGTAATATTCCAGAGACGTTACCCTTTATTCAAACCAGGCTTTAAATGCACACTCAATCTTCATAACTTTAATAGCTGTATAAATCTGAGGGAAAGGACAGTCAGTACAGAGCGTGCTGTCAGCTGAGGTCAGTTTTGATGGAAAAAACAGTCTATTAATTCAGGAATGAAGGCTTTGGCTTCTAAATTTTAAAACAACCACTGAAGAGAGTGATCTTGCTTTTATGGGAGCTTCCAGAAACACAAACATTCCGAAGATGTTATTTACTCTTTTTAATTGGGATGGTTTAATATATGACAGTCTAGTTAGGTCTCATTTTCAGGGTATGAGATGCCAGACCATGACAAATTTTCTCCTTGCTGATGAGTGTGGTACAGCTCAGAGAGCTGAATCAGCCATGGTAACTGAGTTACTTTCACTTGCTGCAGAAAAGAGAGAGATTTCGGTAGTTCCACTCCGTACCAACAAGTAGAAATGTCCATGAAGCCTTCCTCAATGCTGCAATTTTGAATTCCATACTCTTAGATTTTGCTTGTTAACAAATCCTTCTATAAAATTATTGATATTGAAAAGTGAATTGTTGGGAGTATGGTGATCATGTTTACCCTTCGGCCCCTTATAGCTGTTTTTCTGACTGCTGCTAACAATGATTTAGCTTTCGTTTCCTAATGTTAATTTTTCCCCTTCCTTAAGGCAGTGGCACTATGTGTCATGTATGATAGGCACCAGTGTTGCATGTGCTAGGGAAGTGTGTCTTCTGATCTGAAATCGAAACAATTTAAGATCTGTTACAAAATCAATACAAACAGTAATAAAAGTGTGTCTAACTGCTCAGCAAACAGTCTTAGTGCAGCAAGTCTTAAAGAATCTGTATGTGAAATGCAGGTTAAATTGATCCTTTTTAGCAGAGCTGTAAAAAAGGATCAGCAGATCTGTTCAGATTCGGTTTCCTTCCTAAACCTGCAGTGTCGTGTTCCCACTTACTGTACTAATTCATCCTGACTGGAATACAGCTAGATGGGGGTTGTTTGGTGCTCAGTATTTAGTCCTTTGGGTGTTCCTTGAGTGTGGTCTTTGTTTTTCATGAGGAAACAAAGGATTTGATCGCTTTTACTGTTTACAATTCTTGCTATACACGTGGCTTATGTTCCTGGCAGACCAGCCTTTCTGTCACAGAAATTTAACTGTTCTTCCTTGCTCTCAGATGAGAGGTCGTGTGTATCAAGTCCCTCCTGCCCTGGAGGACCAAGAGCATGCAGGATAAATCGAAGTTAAACCTCTCCATTTTGACATACTTATCAGAATGGTTTGTTATAAAATGTACAAAAAAGTTGTTTGTGCTCTTTGATCGTTAAAACAGCTGGGAAACATTTTCACCATTAAAACAGTGCCTTTTTTTTTTTAATAGTGATATCAACGCAGTTTTGAGTCCCACTGATAACATCCAGGGCCATTTCCAAAACGTGACAGGCCATCTAAGTTGTTCAGAGATGCACCATCTCAGTGCACGTAGCACGATTTTTATTTTTTGTGTTAGCACCTAGAATGACTCTATTTGTCTATCTGAAGGGTTTTTTTCTTTTGTTTGGAAATGTCATTTTGAATTGTATTTCTTTCTTAGTTGCATGAAGTTTTTGCAGGAGATCCTGCCAGGTATGTTCTTGATCTTTTTGTGCCAAACCCTTCTTTCTGGGTAATGGGGTTTAAAGGTTAGTGAATTCCTCTGAAAATTGCATACACCTTGATTGTTGCTTTAATCACAATTAGGATTAAGGGCTTAGATATTCCTGTGATGTAGCCCATGGTATGCTTTTCTTCTTCTAGGAGCTTTGCTAACAACCAATCCATCTTCGCAGCAGCTCTGCTTTAGTGTCCCTAGTTTTATAGATGTGCTAAAAGTGATGGGTTACGTGATATGCCCAGCGTTGGAGGGGAAGCAAGTAGTGTTCGGAGGTATTTCATGACTCAAAATGTTGGACCAAAATACTTCCAGTTATTTGCTTCTGATTCGATCCATCTCATTTTTAGTTTAGCTATGCAACAATATTTTGCAAGCTTTTTAATGAAAAATAGCTTACTGTTTTTTTTTGGTGAACAACTTTTTAAAGGACTGAAGCACATTGGAAAATACTTATTTGAATAGATTGTTAGTAAGTTAAAAAACAAAACAAAACATTGAACCACGTAAAACGATCACTGGCATAACTAGAGGGTTAATAATCCCTAAGGTATTACCCTGGTTTATAGATACTGCTTTTGGAGCAATAAATTTTAACCTTTGAACATGTGCTTCTGCAAATAAAATCCAGCCTTATTTTGTGTACTTAACAACTTCTGATTGGAAACACATAGCAACCTATAGCAAGCATGCTTTCAGCAAACTGGGGCAGAAATGAGGCAGATCTTCAAAGTAGTCACTTATCTTCCTCAATAACTCTTCTACATGTAAACAAGATAAAACGGGTCGTTTTGCTGGATCCCTCACTCTTTGAATGATGTTTAAATAATTTTAAAGAGAAAGAAGTTGAGTTCAGATTTATTTTCTTTTCGTTTTTAAGAATGTTTTTAAAATATATTATTTAAAAAAATCAATTACAAAATCAAACTATGTCGTGGAAATGTGATTAAATCTAACAATGAACTTGAACTGCAAAATCCTGGGGTTCTGGTGCATTTAGCTAGAACTAGGTATCAAATTATTGTATATCATGACAAAAAACAAAGCTGCTTTCTGTATTCTGACAAGTTCTAAATTGTAAATCTGGACGTTTTTACTGATTTTTCTTTGGTATACAACCCTAATTCTGTTTAATTGGCCAAATTGAGATTGCTTTTCTCTTGAACTGTTTCAGTATCAGTTACATTAAAATATCTGCGGCGTTTCCCTCTGTAGGCAGAATGGCTGTTCTGTGCATTTCCAGTGGATTCTTCCTCTCTTGGGAGATCGATGTTTGATGGCTGTGCTCATCAGTGTGGATGTTAAATCTCTCCTGTTCATAAGTGCTATTTGTCATGTTCTGCTTTTCCTAATACGTGAAAAGCACTAGAAGTTTTTCTGTTGCTGAACTTTGAATTGTATTTAATTGAGTTTCTTCATCTAATTTGGCTTATCTTACCAACACAAAGCTTCAAAGTACTCTTGCTAGCAGCACAATGGAAGGAAAAGTGTGGGAATTTTACAATGTGGATGTGCATCCCTTTTCGTGCTGTCCTTGTTACAACCAGAAAATTCTAGGTAAAATCAAGAGAGAGGGAGAGAGGGAGAGAGAGCTGCCATCTCCCTGAGTCAGCCTGGTTTTACCATTCTCTGTTTTTTTCTAGACATCTCCCTGCTTTTCTACTTGACGCTGCAATTCAGCAACAGAATGTTCATGGAAATGTTCATTTTCTACAGTAGCTAATATCACATTGGCAAATGATCATTGAAAACGTCATTTATTTTAATGTTCTCTATATACAAAGTGACTTTACATTACCTACATTTTGATGGTCTAATAGTACTATTTGTTATAATTAAGAAAAAAACAAAACGTAGTGCCGAAATGACTTAATGTTCCTAAGTCTTATTTGTAACAGTGTTGGAGAAATTTAGGAGGACACTTTGATGGAAATTCATGAGGATAAGCATCCTAAACTTCTAAACAGCTTTTGGCAAAGGGGAGTATAAATTCCCAAATTACCCGAGTGCTTCAAACATTTTCTCTTTGCAGGCAGAGATTATGGACGTGTAATTGGTAGTCAACTCAGGGAGCAGATATCCAGATTGTTCTTAAGTAGTGATTATCTTCCCAAGTCTGCTTAGTGTGGAAGGGATCAGCATTTGGGAATTGGAACCCTTCTATTTAGATTCTCAGATGTGGGTTTAGGAGATTAGTATTACGTGCCCACTTATAAATTGGCAAGAGCTTATATCCAGGTAAAATAGTTTTGCTTTGTCTTCTATTTATTCAGCTTCTCAAATTTTTAATTTTTTTTTTTTTTTTTTTTTAGTATCACGATAGCTGTGAAAATCACTCCAAATATAAAATTAGTTGATTGCAAGTACAGCATCTTTGTCCAGGGGTTATGCTGTCTCACAAAATGCAATCTCCACCAAAAATGAACTTAAGCCAAGATTCACATTTCCGGAAAGATTGGTAAGATTGATGCATGCATGTTTGTAGCAGTATAGGGAGCACTGGAAATCATACCTGTCAAAACAAAACAAACCCAAAAAGCTCATCCATGACCTTTACCCTTAAAACATAGTGAGTGCAACCACCACAACTCAGGCTTTCCATCAAGTGGGTCAAGACAATTAAGCCAGGTTGTCATTTATCAAGGTCCGCGTGTAACGTCGATGAAAGTGAGATCAGTACATGGAACCTGTGTGGAGATGGAAGGAGAAAGAATGCAGTCTTTACCTAGCGGCAGGGGACAGAGCACTCGTGTGAAGCTGCTATCACGGCCTAGCCATGCCATGTTGCCTACGGCCTCTTTTGTGCTTTGTTTTTCACAGAATAAGGTTAACAAGTGGCCACTCTAGCCCTTGGCTCTTCTCCTCTCCTGTGCCTGCCCACCTGCTGCAGGGATGCTCGCCTCGTGGTGTTCTCTTGTGAGGCTCTCTGCAGCTAGGACTCCTGACACACTGCAGTTCCAGGGCCGCTGGGGACTCGCACTATCCTGCAGACCCAGCAAGTGACTCTAGATTTATTGAACTTGAAGCTTATGTGCACAGAACTGTGTCATGCTGGGGACCCCTGCAAAACAGCTGCAGATGTCCTCTTTCGTACTGTAGTGCTCTGTGTACCGGTAGTTCATAGTGTTCGATAAGCAGCAGCTCCTCAGCCAGTCTTACTGAGAGGCCACCACCTGCTGCAGGTTCCCAGAGTGCTGCAGGCCGTTCATTGCAAGCGGAGCTGGAGGAGGTGGAGGAGGGAACAAAGAGCTGGGCATTTCGGAGTGAGTCTGTTGGTCAGGAGCTGGCATTGGGCTCACTGAGCCAGAGTCACTCTGCATAGAGCCAAGATTGCTGCCGTCAAAATGAGTCATTTTCTTCTTCATTAGTTTTCTTTCCTTGGCTCTGCGGTTCTGGAACCAGATTTTCACCTGCAGAGGAGCAGAGGAAATTTTTTACAGTTGTTAATAGAATGCATGTGGTTCTTTATGTGTGTAGTCAAGGGGCATAGGAGAAAATCAACTGCATGAGGACCAGTGAGAAAGGCAGTAGCAAACAGGACAGCTGAGCTCTTTGCTTGCTGTTATGTATTTTTTTCCAAATACATAATCCTTCCTCTCTGATAATAAAATATCTTGTTTGATAAACAGCTTTTTTTAGCGATTTATTCCTAGGAAGTATTTATGAAATGAGTTTGATTCTTTTTTTGTTTTGTTTTGTACAAGGTCAAATAGAACCTAATGCATCACAGTGGTGGCCAAAAGAATTTGAAAGTATCTTTACTTTGAAAACTGTATGTTGTAAGTCAGAGCAAGTCAGAGCAACTCAGAGCCTATGATTGGCCTATGAACGGAAAAAAGATTTCCTGTTTGGATGCTGAACATTAATTCTTTTGCTACAATGTGTAAGCCAACAGAAATGCACCTGTGAGCAGAAATTCACCAGTGTGTTATTGTAGGTATGTTTAACTTCAGAGTATTACAGAAGTGGTGCCTTAGTAGCTAAGCACTTTTTCTTGCACATGTAGATGAAGTCAAAATCTGCTGCTATTTCCCACATGGTTTATGACTTTATTTCTTAGTCACTGCTCTGTCACAGAAATGCAATCTTTGAGAAGAGATGAACTATTGAAGAATATATGGATTTTGATTGGGACAGAACAGGTGAGGATGTGAGGTGAAGCTAACAATATTCAATTGAAAATGTAGTAGAATTTGTTCAGGTGTGAAAAGGTGACTATTCTGTGGCAACTGAAATGTCTTTAGATACGAATTCCTGATGTGGGATTTTTTGTCAACTATTTTAAATAACCCAAAGAAAAATCTGTGGTTTGCTGAGAAATACTGCTTTGTTTTCTTTTCCTTTTTAGCTGCTCGGCAGAGAAATAACTGACAGTCAGAAACAAGGAAAAACTGTAAAAAGTGGTAGTATCTGTGGCCATTAAAAGAATCTAGTGGTGAAGTCCCTCAAGACATCACAAGGACTCTGACAGTTTCAGTGCACTTAATCTTGAGCCATTATTGTACCCATTTTCCAGCTGAATGTGAAGATTCCAGATGCACATAAAGCTTGTAGAACCCAAGTTTAAGTGCCAAGCTGCCATCTCAAACATGTGGCAGTTCATTTTGTTGTCTTAATTTCTGAAATATCAGTTCAGTAGCCAATGATGTTCATGTTCTACTAAGGCTGTCTCAAATATCCTACGTTCTGTCTGCACTGTGGTAATCTAGCTTTTTCCCATCATTTGACAGAATATATGAAGAGATGGAACTATCTAAAATCCAAACTAATACCTGATTCAGAATTGCCCTCTGTGTTTGGCAATATCTGCTTTGAATTTAGGGGTTTATTCTCTTTCATTATTAAACTAGATGTAGAAACCTGCAGCAGAGATTCAGAGAGATATTTTAGTAGGCATGTAAAGGTTGTATACCAGTTATCAAATGCAAGTAAGCTATTAGTCTAACCTTGCAGATCTGTATTTATGTGGACTTGTTCTTTACCTGTTGCTATCCTTTTACAGTATTTTTTTATGCTTAGTTGTGCAAGTAATCCCAAAGTGTGATTTTAGCTCTTCTTTCTTGTCCTCACCATCTCCTTTCTTTTGTATCCTGTCTGTATCAGAAGTGCATCATTTGTCACTTAAGAAAGAATTAGATATTACTTCTTCCCTTTCTTGTTTACTTGTCGTTCTTTGTTCTTCTGTTTTGAGATAAGCTATTTGTGGAGTCCTTCCAATGAATCTTTTAAGATCGATGCTTACTTCAGTGTACTGTGTTAAGAAACCCCCAAGTAAAATGAGACAGAACATGCTCAGCCCACGTTAGCAGTATACTGGAGATCTAGATGGGCATTTTATCTTGCTTGGCATGAGTCAGCTGAGGTGCTTCAGAGCCTGGGGCTGGGCTCCTGCTTTGCTGTAGCAGGAGGTGGCACAGGCACAATAATTATGTGATTGAAGAACGTGGCACCGAGTCATTCCAGGGCAAATTGTACTTCATGTCTTTTTGCCAAGAAGAATGGATTTAAGTTGTGGGAGAGGGAATGGAATTTGCAGGGAATGGAGGGAAATAGGGAAAAGAGAAAGGATTAGCAGGTGTGTAGGGAATTTTAAACAAAAGGTAGAAGGTAGCCAAGACCTAAATATCTTCAGTGTCCTGAGCATACTGGAATTCACCACTTATGTTCACTACCACTACTAAGAACGGCCTTGTTTAAGGTTTCCCACTGACCTCAGTGGAACCAGGACTTGAAAATATTTGCAAAAGCTTCTCCCTAGTAATACTGACCCAGCCGAACAGCAGAAAGTCCTGGCAGGATTTGGTTGATATTTTCTCAGAACAAGACTGTATGTCGGACTTCAGTTTGCCTTTTCTGTGCAGCTGCATAGCTCTCTGCTGCCATCGTGCAAGCTGAGCTAGTGCTGATGGGATATTTCAAAAAGAATGCAAACAAAGCCATCGAGCCATTCAGCTGGATAGTATGAGTTCCTAAATTGCAAAGAGAACTCAGTCACATTAGTTCTGAGGTATTAGCATTTCTCTGTTCTTGACCAATGTGGTTATCTCCTCCTCAGCAGTAATAAATGCAAAGGAAATTCTGAACGGGCAATCCATACTCTACCTGTCTCTCGGAAAGTCTTAGGTTTGCAGCAAGTTCAGACTTCCTCCTGATTGTAATGTATCTGTTGTAATGAAATTCCTTCTCTAATTCTAATCTCTGATGATCTGTGTAAACCACTCGGTACTTCTCTCTTGTTCTTGTTTTACCTGTTTTGAAAGAAGAACACATTGCTTCAACCTAGAATTTTTTTAACTTCAGTAACATAAAATATCAGACTTTACATTTGACAAATGTTTGTGGGTATTTTAAGCCTGGTTCTCTGCACTTACCCAGAGTAACTTCCTTGACTGTAGTGGAGTCGTATCAATTTACAACACAAGAGGGTAATACCATCAGCTTTTAGATTTGCTCCTTAGTAAAGAGATGATAAACTGATTCTTGTATTCTTTATTACCCTTGGGTTTTCATTTGGGAAAGAGAAGTTGTTCTTGTTAAGAATGAGGAGCCAGAAAGCCTGGGTTCTGTTCACAGTTTAATGGAGGCTTACTGCCCAGTGTTGAATTGCTTTTTTTCCTTCCCTAAAGCTGATTGACTACTGCTTAATTCAGAGATGAATCGTGAAGGGTGTTTTACTGCACAGAAAATACTGAGAGCTTCCAAAGGACTTCAGATCCCGTTGCTAAAGATATCGATACAATACTGTTGCTGTTATTGCAATTTGGTGGCTGTATTTTTTCTTCAAGCCTAACACAATCTAACCACACCTGGATCACCTCAGGGAATAGTGAGATACATTTTCAAATGGCAGTTAATAAAAAAAGAGGAAAGGAATGCAGTACTTAACAAAGGATGTTCAGCAATGCTAGAATTGTACCACTGGTTCCTTTTCAGGCAGCACTGCTGTAACATTTCAGATATGGGTACAGCCAGCTGAAGCAGACATGATTCAGCAGTAACTGGGTCTTTAAAAAGGTAAGAGCAAATGACATGAGCAAGTGAACACAGCTGCAAGTAGCTAGGAATGTATTGATTTCATACAGGATCATCTATGTGGACAGATGTTGGCAGTCATTAAACACAAATGAGAATGAGGAAGACTGCTGATGCTTCCCTTCTCACCAGCCTTTTCACTCTTATTAATATTCATTTTAGGCAATCAAAACATTGGAGGTCAACAGCTGCCTAAAATCATGGCCCCTGAGCCCTGCCCTGAGGTCTTCCTGCAATTTAGAAAGATTAGATTGTTTGGGGGCTAAAAACAATGTTACAGTGATTGCAAATAGTGACTTGTTGGTTTGTTTTGTGCTTCCTTGTCTGTTTTCATCTGGACACTTGTTCAAATGTATATGTTTTGTCTGTAAATTGTCTGGGACAGAACGCATTTGAAGTTGGTGATCTGTGCTATGTGTGGTACTATGCTTTGTGTGCCTTCCTGTCCAATGGGCAAGAACAACAGACTAGAGTCAGATTCTCTGGGATCATATATAAAATGGGAGGCATACTGGGACTTGCTGCCTGTAGCAGTCTGGTTGTGCTGCAGATGTAGCTTCATCTTTTTTAATCTTTGTCTTACAGATCGCTTTCTGTCAAACAATGTCTGCATGCCTTACTCTTCAGAAAAAGATAGACTTCAAACTTATAATACTTGCACTGGTGATGAGAGTAGCAAAATGGAGAGCACCACAATAGACTATCAGTGAATTGGCAAAATGTCCTTCTCTGAGCAGCTCCAGCTCCCCATGATGTGTCACCACTGAGCACCCAGTCTTCTCTGCAGCACAGAGCAGCTGGGGGCTGATTGCTGGTACCAAAGTCTGGTTGCTCCTCAGTCCCTTCTTCCCGCTTCCCTAGCTTGTGAAGTAGTTCCAAAGCTCAGAATTCAATGTACAGAAAGAACTGTAGTGGAATCTTGAAGTACTTTATCCTTCAATCCATGATTTGGTTTCACAGGTCAATGTGTTTTTCCCTACCAGTGGAGAAAGGCATAGTTTCATTGTTTTGATGGCTGAATATGTTTAAAGTTAGCGTTGCCTACTACTTGCTATCTAAATGCATACACCACATGGCAATGAATTCTCTTCCAGGATTTGACCTTGTTGTCAAATTGTAACAATTTTTGGCTCACTAAGGTATTACGTGCATGACAAAGTTCTTAAGGTGATGGCCCATTCCGTGCTGTTGGTATAGATGTTGGACACAGTTGGTTAGCACTGGAAGTCCTGGTCACTGCAGTGCTGTAAACAAGGTACCTCTGACTGTAGGCAGTGCTTGGTTCACTGTATGTGATTGGCTTTCTCTGGGATTCCTCCCAGTTTTCATTGCAAGATGTACATTAGAATTTGGTCATTCAGCTTCTGTACTTCTTGCTCTTTGATTGTGGGAAAGCACTGGCCACTAATAGTGAGTTTACAGTGATATGAATATTTTCCAACTGTTAGGAGATCATCAGTGTGTTTACTTGGAATATTTCGGTAGGAAAAATGAATGCATACATTTTTGTTTGTTGCCTATGCTGGTGTTTCTGCTCCCTCCGTGCAGCCAAAACAACTCTGTCAAACTAATCTTTTAATTTTCTTGTGGACGCTGTGTCTGCTTGGCTGGGTCAGACATTCTCAGCTCAGTAGCATTTCTATCACTGTAGAACTGTAGTGAAAAGCAGAATTAATCCAAGTGTGTTTACTCAGATAATCAAGTGAAAAGTGCTGCTAATTTTACAATATTATGGTGAAAATGTTAGTCTTGGAGAACAGCAATTATTCAGCCCAGTCCACAGAAACACTACGACATTTGTTTTCATTCATTCGAAGTGTAAATTGTTTGTTTAACATATGGTCTCCTGTGGTGCTTTAATGCTTTACTTGATATATTTTAACTTTAGATCTCTGGCCTGTTTTTTGTTTTTTTTTTTTTTCCTGCTTCAAACGAGAACTTGAGGTCATTCTGTGGGACAGAAATATTTAAGATGTTTCCTTAGTCTCCTTTGTGTTGTTAAGATGGAGAACACAAAAGAGAAAGGTGATCTTATCTTCAGCTCTGTTCTCATTCAGAAGTCACAGTCAAACATCAGATGTGCTTCTGTTGCCAAAACAAGATGGAAAATTTCAAGATATAGCTTTCTATTCCTGATTTTAGGTATTTAAACCCTCATCTGAGCTGTAGAGATCTGCTGAGGTCTTCAGAGGTAACCCTTGTTGCTAGCAATATTGTGTTTTGCTCTCAGTGAGGCCTGATGAAGTCCCAGTGTCTGCGAGGGACTTTTGTCCCTTTGTTGAATGCTGTCTTGGAGTTGCTCTGCAAGTGGCATTTCATTCCAAAGGCAGAGCGAATTTTTTATTTATGTTCTAAAGTTAATAGCAATAAAGCCTGTTATTAAACAGATATATATGACAGAATATATGGCACTCTGTTGTGAATCTTACTGATCTTCTGCTCATTTCAATTACAGTGATGCATTTTATTTCAAGAAGTACTACCTGGGTAAAATCTGAGGTAGAACTGATACAGCACCCCAGAAACAGAGCAGACGAATGTTCCTCATTTGTCAGATCTCTTTGGTAGATAGTGACAAAATATAATGATTTGGTGATAAAGGTTAATACTTTAATCCAATCCTTTAGTGCTGCAGATTTTACTCACGTGAGTGAAATGGCCAGCATTTACCTTTTGACAGTGTTAACCTTTTATTAAGGATGATCATCACTTTAATGGACGACTTAGAATCAGTTTTATTGGGAATGTATTGTCATAGCATGGAGCTGCAGGTGGTTGGGGAGATTATCAGTAGCTGGGTGGAATTAAAATAAAGAGCTTTGCAAACTGCCTCTGTGTTGAGGGGGTCGATTTTCTGAGTTGAGCTATTTAAGAACAGCAAGTTTTGCCAAAACTATGGCAACTATTTTGCAAGTAGCGATTATTTAAGACTGCCTTTAGAGTGGGAAAAATAAGATATTTCAGCCTTAGAAGACTTCTTTGAGATAAAGTTTAACAATCCTCTCTTATCACACCCTCTTCAGCAATTTTTGTGACTGGCCAAGTTCTGAGTTGGGGGAAGGGAACAGCTTTCCCCTTGGTCGTAAAATTCACAGAGCATTTCTTCTGAAGACAATAAAGCTAGGAGAAGGCCTCTTTATTTGCTGTGAAAATCATCACCCTTTCCGGCAATATAACTCCTGAAGAAAAAAGGGAGAAGGAAGAGACAAGGCTGCATATCAAAGCAAAGAGAAGTGTTGAGAGGGTCTGTTGCCTCAATATGACAGATAGGCCTCAAAACCAAAGACAATGTAGCCCAGGAAAGGAGGAAAAAAAACAAAACCAAACCAACACGGTCAGACCTCACAACTAGTTTACAAAGTAAAATAAATTAGCATGAGAACTGGTCCTGGGCCCCTTCTTTAGTGCATCCTCTCTTAACTGTCCAGGAATATCCTTCGTCTACCTGAATTGACAAGACATCATTCATAAAATCCAGCAGCTACCTCGTTCAGACAGGAGATGTACAGAACAGTGTCAGATTACTTACAAGTATCAGCATCTCACTTGCATAGCTTAGTGCTGTTCAGAAGGAGTTGATGTCTATACATGATGGCTGAAAGGCAGTAGGTCAGCTTCAAATGTGGAATAGTTTTCTGGCCTGAAGATTTATTCTGTTCATATCTGCATCTTTATGGTGGCTCAGTTTTAAGAGAGGGAGTAGAGTTAGTTTTTTGAGTTAATAATAAAGGATCACTGGAGATCAAGGCCCAGCGGTGTGATTCTTTTTTTTCTTTTTTTTTGGTGAGGGAACGATTTCTCAATATTCATGCACTTCAAAATTTAGGAAACAAAAGGTCCAAACTCACCCTAAGGAGTATCACCGATTTAATTGAATTTGTGAAACAAAAGAAATTTAAATGAATAAATGTCCTGAAGAAGGACACTGTGCTGCACGTGAAGTTCTGTGAAGTTACAAGGGTGCTGTCCTGCACAGTGTAGCAATTGCATTCCTGCCTCAAGTCTCAATGAGCTGAAAGAAATATTGCCAAGTTGGATGCATAGAGGTTTGTGATGCTGCAATCCCATATTTGTATTTTCTGCTGGATCTTGATCATTTTTTCTTATTATACATGTTCAGGTAACTCATGGTGAAAAGAACAGAGTAGCATCATAGAATCAGAAACTTTCATTGGACTTAGGGGATTTTCCCCCTCTGTTCTGTTGACTTCTATTTAAAGTGCAATTATTTTCCATTGTGATATGTTCTGTCATAATGCTCATTGGCCAATTCTGCCCTTGGTTAGTGTAAACAATTCATCTTCATAATAGAAGATAACTGAATCCAAAACAAAATAATTTTGTTACCTTTAAATGACAACTGGACAGACTGCTCTGTGGGGTTCTGTTTGGCACAAGAACACAGGCTGTGGAAAGTGCAGGCAGTTTTCTAAGTGGCAGGGTCAGGAAAAGTCACATTGCCAGTGACTGTATAAACTAAAAAGCAAGTGATTACCTGGACTTTTTTTTCCAGGTGTTCTTTAGGCATTCAGCATTTTGCAAGAATGACTCCTTAAGAGTGCTGCTTCTCTTTCTTACATTTGATGTAACTTCTTCCTTCTTCTAGATACTCTACATTTACAGAGCATTTGGTAATGATACTGTCAGCACCTGTCAGCACCACCAAAAAAATCATCAGAGTAAAGTTTTACTGAATGACTACAGTGTTTCCTGCACTTGACATCTCTGCTTACAGTTACTTTCCCTCCGTTTCTGTACTTGCTCCCTCCTTTTTTAATAATTAGATAGGTACAGATTTTAAGATATACTTAAGAAACCTAATTCTCGTTGCTTCTGAAACTACCTGGCAGTTACCTCTTCATACTTTAGATTTTGTGCACAGGTTTACACAGATGTATTTTGTTTTCTCCCATGGGCTAAAACTAAAGGCTACTCCTATGCAAGGGACTGCATGCTTCCATAAAAATACAGAAATCAATATAAGGGGATTTGTAGTTTATTCGATGACAGGCTTATGCTTTTCATCAAAGAATTTGCCTGTAATTATGCTCTGTGTACATAGAATTGCCGTCTCTAGTTGTCATGGTTCTAAGCTCTGTTACTATTGCTAGTAGCTGTGGGTTTCTTTTTCCTTTCTGTTTGGTATTTTAGCAACTGAGACAAATAGGCGCAGTATAAGGGTTAGGAAAGGGTCTTTTCCACTTGTATTCTTGGATGAAAATACTCAGACATACTCCATACAAAATACTCCTTTATTCAAGTGGTCTGAGTCAGAATGCATTTGCTTTCTCCCGTATCCTGAATACCCTCAGGGAAGCAGTGAGCAGGCATTAGAACCTACATGGAGAAAGTCCTACTCCCTCCAGTTTGAAAGCTGCAGAAGGAGCGTTCATAGATCCTTCACCAGGGAGGATGGTGGATGAAAGCCTGATTAGGTCGTTCATGTGGGAAATGCGTTCCAGTACCACTATATCAGAACAGTCTTGCATCAACTACTGAGTTCTTTTGGTAGTTTTAAGAAGCATATTTCATGAACCTTGCTTAATACCAGGTCAAGTCCTGGTTTTGTATTCAATGTTGTTTTTTAAGTTGCATACAGTAAATTTAACTTTAAATCATTTCTTCTTCTGTTCCAGATGAATTGTATAAATAACAATATGAGAAGATGTGGGTATGAGACAGTGGGAGAAATTTCAATCAAGTGTTTTTCTTTCTTCTCTGTCAGGTCATGAATCCAGGAAGCACCACAACAAGAGAAGATAACCACGAAACCCCTGGAGATGGAAATGTCATTGCTTCTAGGCCTTGTTTCTGTTGCTGTTACAAATCAGACTGCTGCCAAGAGGTATATACGTAAGTCAGTCTACGGAAGGAGTCTCTCCTGATTCTAAAGGGATATAATTAGAGTAGCATTTCTTGCAGACATTTAAGAACATCTTGCAAAAATTACTTGCCTTAATATTCATCATTTCTATAGAGAAATCATATTATTGATAAGTATTATTTTGCAACACATAATGAACAAGTAATACTTTTCATTTCTATAATTTACTTCAGTGCCTTCAGGTAAGTCTAAGCCTTATTTTTCCTATCTTCAGGAACAATAGTTCATATCTTTTTCACAGGGACTAAAAGGAAGCAATAAACAACATACATAATTCTTCTTTCCTTTACAAAATCTCTATTAAAATTCCTAATGGTTGTGCAAAAAGACAGAAACTGTAAGGCTGCCATTTAAATCCAAAAGAGCAAGAGGCAGGTAGGTAAAGAAAAGAGAAATAGTAGTGGTTTTTGAGCAAGTATGTTGCCAGACGTAAATCATACTGCCTGTGAGAATTCTCACTGTATTCATAAGGACTACGCAAAAGAAAGCAGAAAGTTTTTGCAAGACTGGCCCTCTTCTTGAGTAGCATTCAGTGAAGAACAGCTATGAGATATATTTTAAAATAAAAAAGTCTTCAGCAACCTCTGTCTTTTGTGTTTGCAAAGTTCTTATTCACCCAATGTAAGGAACATTCTTGGTCCAAGTATCATCCATGATATTGGATCTGTGAGCTGAAGTTGCATTGAGCAGCAGTAGGTATGACTCTGTGTCTGTGCAAAATAGGTGCATTATTTTGGCAAAGATAATTTTTAGGCTTAGTTGCTTTCGTTTATGTAGAATATATGTTGAAATAACTGTTTTCCCTTCAGAGTTTAATTCAATACTGGCTTTGAAAACCACATTTACAGGTGTGTGGGAACCAAACTGGGAAGGGAGGAAGGCCTGGAAGGAAGGGAACCTCCACGAGTTGAGACACTGAGATACTGTGTGCATCTCTGGGGAAGGTACTGAGCGTCCTTAACTCCTACTGGTGTTGGTGCATGTCAGAACTGCTCAGAACCTTGGAGGATCACACACTTCTATAGAAGATTGTCCCTGTTCCTTTCAGGCAGCACCCCTCAGCCTTTCCTTCCCCCCTTCCTTGTTTCATTATTTTTTTTTCTGTTGATACAAGGAACAGAGATGTTTTTGGTGTTTAATAGTTGTACTTTTTTTTTTTTTTTTTTTTTTTGCTTTACTTCCTACAACCAAAGAGAATCGTTTCCTCAGACTTCTTATTTTTACTTGTTAAACATGACTGCAGCATTTTATTTTAATCATCCATTCCTATTGGAGATCGACTTGTCATAGCATTAACTTATTTTGCTACCAGAGATCTTTATATTCCTGTGTATTTTGAGTTACTGCTATGAAGAGTGGCAAGTCTTTCCTTGTTGTTCCTGTCTTTCAAGCATTTGATCCTACATCTATTTCATTTTACTGTTCTTAGATTTATGGGGGCTATATCTAGTACAAAGGTATTTCCAACCCCAACACTATATGTGTTTTACTTGAACTATTCATGTCCATACTGAAAATTAAGGAAAATAAGCAAGGCATAGATAGTGGAGAAATTTGATGCTTTCATCATGATTTCTTTCTGCAGACATACTTTTTAAATCTATTGGACTCATGCTAAAAGCAATTATTTGATGTAACTTTTAAAAAACGTATCTCAAATGAAAATGCTGTCAAAGGCCATTGCTTTTTATTGGCTTCAGCTATGGATGTCAAGGAAGATATATAAGGAATCATCAGCTGATCAAAGACAGCATCCAAAAATTGAACCAATATTTCACTGCTAGCAAGAGTCTTGTTCAAATCGTCCTGTTGTTAAAACGTATGGAACCTGGCAAAAAAATACAACAAAACAACAGAAACCAAAACCAACCACCCAAAAAAGGGAAATCTCAGCATAGCCTCACTGCCCCCATACCTGTGGAAGTGGATTGCACCGTTTTCCTCATCCATTCGTAAGAGCTGTGCCTTTGGCTGGTGGGGGAGCCCTGCTGTGTGCCGCCGGTACCTGCAGGAGGTAACCCCCCGGCTGCGGCGGGATGCAGGGAGCTGTACTCAGCTGGGCTGTAGGAGCCCTGCCCAGGAGACGAGGCGCTGAGCTGCGCGGCAGCAGCCGTGCCGGAGGGCCCCGGGCACGGGCCGTAAGCGTTCCAGTCCTCCCTCTGGGGGCCGTAGTGGGGTCCCCAGGCTCCCGCGGGCTGTCCGTGGCCGTCTGGAGCTGGCACGTGGTGGTACCCCATGTAGTCTGAGTAGGGGGGAGCGGGCACAAAGTTCTGCACTGGCAGGTTGTTGTTGCTGCACCTTGCGGGTCCTGGATACATGCTGGTCTCTTTATCCAAAAGGTAACTCACGTACATGGTGCTCACAGCCTGGCTTTGTCTTGCTGGGACATCCTGCTCCTCACACTGTTTGTTTGATCTCTTCCCCTCCTCTTTCTTTCTCTCTCTTTTCTAGCTCTGACCGGCTCTATAAATGACTCATGCTAGCCCTCATGTCCCTTTACTACACATGATTAACAATGGCTTTACCAGGTGCTGGTGGTAACAGTTTACTAAGGTCCTGCCTGATGTCACAGATAACTGCCTGCCCCAAAATTGCATTTGCATTCAAATGAAGGGCTGACCATGCAGGCAACCCCACCTTGCTGCTAGTTCTGGTGCTTCCTTTCTCACAGAACCTTTATGTGTTACCATCGTGGTTCCATGCTTTTTGAATGTAGGTTGAAATCTCATGTTCTTCAAGTAGAATTGCAGTTAACCAATAACTATTAAACTGTAGAAGTAATGCTTTACTTGAGTAGTACGCATCAGAATCTAACTTCAGGCATTAGGTTTTAGTTAGGTGAAGCCTGGAATCTGCTAGCCTGGTAGTTTTTTGTTAGAACATGCTCTAATAGTTTTAACTGGCAGCAATGGACTAATTCAGCCTTTATCTATAGCTCTTCCACACTTTCTCACATGAGCATTCCTCTTGCCTTCAGCTCTTACTCTATGTGGGAGAGCACTTGCAAGCTATGGTATTCCTACTGCTTTTAACATTACAAAGGGCATACAAGAAGTCTCATAGTCATTTTGAGCATTTGTTCATACCAATAGTCTTGTTGATGTTAGTAAGCCTATTCATGAGCTGGCTGCTGGCTGCAGTGATTGAAGTTTATTCTAGCTTACAATGTTAACAGAAAGAGAATATTGAGAGAACGCAAAATTTGTCACTTTCTCCATGCTTGTGTTTTGTTTGTGATATTGAAATGAGCAGTGGTTCTCCCTAAAGGTTTTCTATTCTCATTGCTGTGTTTGTTCACAGTAAGTAGCACCTTTTCTTGGAAATCTGAGAACAAATACTAGCTTTTTAGCACACACACACACACAAAGAAAAAAAAAAAAAAAGAAAAAAAGAAAGAAAATGAAAAACCCTTTCCTAAATTTTAGGAACAATCCTATGTTAATAAGTAACAAATTCCCTAGGAGATTGTCTATATCCATGAGTGAGGGGAGAGTGGTTTTTTGTTTGTTTGTTTGTTTTTAATGAGAGACTTTAACCTTTTCTCTTAGTGAGAATTTTCTGTTTTCATTCCTATTTCTTTAATTATGTAGTACTTAATTGCACCTTTATTAACAAACCGATTTGTTAAATATTTTTTCTTAAACAGGTGCAAAGTATAATGAGGTTTTTTTCATTGTTCAGAAGTGTATTTTTTCTTTGAGTGCCTTTTGCACTTTAACACCTAAGCTTACAGGTTCCTCCTGGCTCTCAAGCAGGGAGAATCACTCTGCCCACCTGACAACACTGTCATTTCTTTGTGTGACAGAATGGTTTCCTTAGGCTGGATTCACAAGATAATGAACTGTAGTTGCTGAAATATATTTACCTGTTAGTATCATTATTTCTATTCTCACTTCTTTGTTACTATTTTCCTATTGTGTACTTCAATAAGTCTTGTACTCATACACGTATTGCTTCCTGTGAGCTTTTGGAGGACCATGGCAAACTTGTTGACAGGTATCTTAAAAACATTGGGCATAGGAGGTTGGCACAGGCTGTCTTTGGTGTCTGTGTATGTGAGCTTGTTTAGTTGCAATTCATGCATATGATAGCTGTCACTCAGCATGGCCAAATCTAATCAGCTCAGCACACCTAGGGAAGGTACTGATCGTTGTATTGTCACTGAATGGCTTAATTCTTCTGTACCAGGAAAACAAAGCAAAACAACAAAACTATTGATCAAACTATGTTTTGGAAGTCCAGATGGCCTGTGACTGTAGCTGCCCAATGCAATGGGATTTTAAATTCTTTAAATCCTGCAGCATGATCTATATAAACCTTAAAAAACAAACAAACAAAACTAGAATATTAAATTCCTCAATCGTTTTGTTGCACCCACGGTAAATGATTGATGCAGTTGTTTGGTAGCCCTCAAGTTCAGACTATGTTGAAATGGTTGCAAAGAAAGACTATTTATCTTTTTATTGGAACCTGACTTACATTTCTTTTCCTTCCAGTCTGTTGAAGGTGCATCCTTGAAAGCATTTCTGTACTTCCTGTACGCCTCCCGAATGCAGGTGTATCAATAAATCAACCAAATGAAGAAGTAGCATTTTGTCATTGGCCCAAGCACTAGTTGCAGCCCTTCTGTTTTCATGAGATAATGTGCTTCATGAAGTAAGAGAAAGTAAAATAGTGTCTATTCATGTTGATTAGGAAAAAAACAGCAATGATGACAAATACCTTTTGATGCTTTAAACTAGTACGTATATACTGACATGGAAGAGAACCTTCTCTGTGTTCCGCACTGCTTGAAGAAAGTACTTTACAACTTATGGCATTATTTTACTCTTCTGGCACATGCTGTGAGAACTAAGCAGGAAACTATTTCTTTCAGAATCTCAAGAACCCTGAGTTGGTATTATTTCAGAAAGCTGCATTTTGCTTTGTTAGTTCAACATTTGTTCATTTGTATCGCTTGAATCTTACCTACTGGTTGAACTGTATCCTCAGATGTGCTTTTTTTTTTTACTTCTGAAATAGATAAATAATAATGTTGATACAATTCACGTAAAACTAAACATCCTCAACAACTACAAAATATAAAAAGATTTGGATTTAAGTTGCTTTTCATAGTTTCTGTCAACAATATCTGTCAATAACAGGTGTCTTTGCAGAGATCAGTCTGTCTGTACACCCAGTCCTCTGTAAACACACCGCTCTCTTCTGAGGGGGAAAAAGTCAGTATTCTCTCCAAAATCAGTTGTTACATCTGCAAAGTGTACGCAGCACTGTATATGTATGGTATTGAGAGTACACTACTTGTTCTGGTGAATAAAACCTACTGCCCTGTTTCATAAAAACAAATCAATAGTCTTTTGTAGAAAAACTGTTGCTCTGTGTCATAAGGTGAGGATAACACTCCTTCCTATTGCTGATCCAGTTTTGCCATTTTACTATATAACATCAACATACAAGATAATGTCTGGAAAAATACATCTTAATTTTTTTGATGTTCTCTTTTTCTCCATGTCCTTTTTGGTCTTCATATTTGCTTTCTTTCTGTTGGAAACCTTAGCCTCTGTAAAAAGATATGCAGACATTTATATTAAACATTTTTTTCAGTGAATTACCAAACACTGTGGTAGCTCTTCTGACACGTATGCAGGGATAACCCTCTCTTTCTGTATATGTTTTCCTATATCTGTATTTTGAAGAGTATTGTAATCCCAACCTTTTGTACCCCTCTCAGCTTAGTTTGGCTGTAATGTAGCAAAGAAGGAGGGTGGATTCTGATCTGAATATCTGATTTGATGGAAAGCTAACTTGCATGCTATGGAGAGGTTTCACTGGCCAGAGGGGTTCACCAGAACATCAGAAATGGCGTTGGTATGTCCCTGCATTTAGAAGTAAGTGTTATAAAGCAGATTATAGGGCTGATTTACAAAAGCTAAACAAACACAAACAAACAGACAAACTTTTACCCTATGGCTTTATTGAGTTGCCTTTTCCATTTCTGAATTTGGGTGGTTCGTATAATATGAGATGGAACTAGCCACTGTAGGTAATGGTTGGCAAAACACCCCTTAAGGTTATTGCGTCCAATACTGCTGCTGCACTTCTTGTAGTCAGAAAGTAGACAGGAACACTGGCTTGCCCCAGTCCATTTTGATTGTTCCTATTCTGCTATGTGAGTGGGTTTACAGGGATTTCTGTTCTCATTCCATACATCTTCTAAAATATCATAGATCTTCCAAGCTTTCTGTGCCAATCTGCTTCAAATTGCATCCACATCACTGTTGTAGGATGTAGGCATTCTCCTACACATCTGTTTTCTTATCCTCTTGTAGATCCTTTCAATTTTTCCGAGTCGCCCCCATCCCCCAAGAGTAGCAGCACTCATTTTTGAAAGTAAGCGTTGTCTGAGAATCGTCTCCGCGTTGCAGCGCTGGCTCTTGACTTCTTGTGAAGCAATGGCGACAGCTAGTGGTGGGTTGGCTGAATGGCAAGAATAAAATTAAAATTTTCAGTGCTCATCGTTATTCAAAGTTCAGGGTCTGTTCTGTACAGGATACAATGGGTAATACCACTCTTGTATCGTGCTGTTTTTTTGTGTTAGCTCCTTACAGAAGTGCCTGGAGTGACTCATACCTGTCACATGCTCAGATGCAGGAAGCTGCGCAGCTAGTGAAGATTTCTGGCTTGGGAATGTGGATTATGTTGCAGACATTTTTTGTCATGCTTTATAATTAATCCTTTTTTCCCTCTCCTTCCCTTATTTTCCTCCTGAAATAATGCTGTTGTGGAATATGGCAGGCTTCTTAAAGTTGGCTTATACAAATGATTTTCTGTTTAATAAGTACTCAAAAATCTGAAATATGCTGATACAGAGTTAGATATATGGCTTAGTGAGTGATTATATAGGGCTGGTCTCTGTTGCACTGTAACATGTGTTACATTACTCTGTAATGTAATATGGTATCTAGTCAGAATGCTGGTATTTCACACCCACTTCACACTAGCAGAAGTATTTTATGGAGTGATGGCAGTGAAGAATGAAGAGCAGGGCTGTAGTATTTTTATCTTGTATTCTTTAAGGACTAGTTGTGTTTCTAATGTATTTTCTATGTTATTAGATGTACCTGATGATAAAAAAATGATGACAAACTGATGTATCTAATAGATAGCATGATGTCATGGCAGGAAGGTAGAATGAAGGGATTCTCAGTGACATTAATTTGTCCTGTTACCTTAGGCTACCTGGGCAGTAGTCAGTGTTCCATATCGATCTGTAAAACAGAGATAACACTCATGACCTTCTGTTGTTTTTGTAGGCATATACATATTTAATTTAATAAATGCCACAAAAGAGATCCTGTACAGGGAGCACATAATACAGATTCTTTCTTTCATCACTTGTGAAATGAATTAGCTAATATATGTTGACTGCAATAGCCTTAGTATTGCTGTAATAAGAGCTCATAAGAGCACTGATGTTAGTTCTGAAAAGAAAATCTCTTTTTCTATTATTTTCAAATGCAGCACTGTGCTTTGAATTTTTAGCACCTTGCAATGTGTGCTGGATCTCCTCAGGCTGAGTCATGCTACTGACTTGCTGTATTTGAAGAGATGATATTCTGCAAACCTCGCTTGGTAAGTCAATACTGAATGTAGGAAGAAACCCAGGGGGTCTGCTCAGTGAAACTTCAAAAACAAAATACAAACAAATCTCTGGCCCTTGTTTACTGCTTTGGTCTGCTTACACAATGTTATTGTTTACCGGACCTCAAGACATCATTTGGCTTTCCATAGTGTAGCAGAAATACCAAATCATGGCTTGAAGCAGTGATTGAGCACCTGGTGGGAAGGCAGGGCCAACCCAGGGGAGCTCAGAGGTATGCAGTGTACCTGAGTGAGCAGATGGGGTGCAGCCAGGATCCACCCCTTCCCAGACCAAGCAGTGGTGGCAAAGGTATCTTGCTGGAGATCCCTGCATACCTGAGGCCTCCTAAAAGTAAGCATCTTCTTTCCTTTATTTCTGTGTCTATGGCTGTTGCATTTGAGCAAATTCTCACTTGCTGCAGCCTATGACCTTGTTGCTTTGCTATCATTGCTATGTTTTCCATCACATTACACATAAGAATAGGAGGGAAAAATTGTCCCATAGAGAAGTAGCTCCCTCTCATCAGTACACACCTGACGTACCAGCAGGTGAAATCCGTAGCAGAATGTGATCAATCTCTGCCAGAAACCCTGTAAACTTGAGGTGAACACCTTTATGAACTGAGTGGTCATTTAATCAAAGTAACATGCATTATAGTATTCTGGTTTTTGCGTGTTTGAGTACTTGTATTTAGCAAGAACTCTCTTGTTGGATGAGTCTTATTTTTTCCATGTATGACAAAATCCAGTTTGGTGAGGTTCTTTTATCTCAAATAATTATTTTGAGAACTCTATGGACAGAGTTTTGTAGGTGCTAATTCTGTTCTTTGTACTGTAGGTTAGCTGCTGGGCACGGACTCTGTACATAGATTATTTTAGCCTAATTCTGAATTAGTATCAAGGATTATTTTTTGTGGTTGCAGGAAATAGTGCTCTTTTTTCCCCCCTTTATTTCTTGAAAATATTTCTGAATGTGACAATGTCTCGGTGTGACTCAGTGATCTATGGCTACGTTTCATCCAGCTACATCATCATTCATGAAATGAAAATGGAAATAACCATATCTTTCACTAGGTGGCACTTGTAATACGTAGCACAGACAAAGGTCTACATGACTGATTAAGTATCCCTATTAGATGCTATTCAAATTTGTAGTTAGTAATAGAGCATGCTAAAAAAAGGATCAATGTAGTGCTGCCTGCAGCAGTTGTCATAGTTTCTTTTAATACTAACATTAATTAAATCCCCACCCCCCTCTCAGTGTAAAAGAGAATTAGCTCAGAAATGATCCCCTCTCCAAATCTTTGGATCTGTTCTTCTTTACTGCCCAAATATTTTATCTATCTGAAAATTAACTACAGTAGTGGTACTTAAAGAGAAGGTTTTGTTTTATGTTGCCAGAAAGAACCAAAACAAAGTGCCGATACCTTCCCTACCATTGACAAACATGATTGAGCATCAAACATCTTTGCTTTGCTCCATGCTTCTTCCTAGCTGGCTCACCAAGCTCCATTCCCAATGCTGTTGGAGGCTGTTAAGTGTGTGACAGGAAGCTGTGGTATGCACAAATAAAATTGGCCAAAATGCAAGGACAGGTAATACCAGGAGTAAAGAGCAAAGAAAGAAGTGACACAGAAAAAATATTGGAGCTGCAAAGGGGAGTCTGCATAGAGACCTGTCTAGTATTTCTGTAACTGAAGATCAGTTGTTTTAATTTATCTAATGTTTAATTTCTGTTTTGGAGTATTTTACTAAAGAGATCTCCATAATGCCCTTTCTATTCATGACACAGATGATGACCCAAAATAGCACTGTGTAGAATAAAGTTACACCAAAACTGCTTCAGCTCCTGTACTTTCCAGTGCTTCTGGAGCTTCAAGACTAAAACTGAAGGCATGCAGGATTCTTGCTGTTTCTTTTGATATTAGTTATAGTCTGTTCAGGATAGAACACAGACAAAATCTATGAATGAAATGATCCTTGGTGAAGTTACATGACGTTCACTGATCAAACTTAAACCCACTGGGGAGTGGAAAGAGAAAGGATTTAATTGTACATGGCTGTAACAGAGTTGCATTGACTGATGTGGATGGACTCTGTTGCTATTGCACATCAGTGTAACACCAGTAAGTAATATTATGTCACTACTCATGCTGTTGAATATGTTTATTATTCTAACTTGTGAGCATACACCTGTATGTTAAGAACAAAAAGGATAAAGATCCTGAACCACAACTGAGGAAGTCTAGGTTCAAGTTGTAGCTCAGATCACCAAGTTTAATTTTGCTGTTAGCAAATTATTTTGTCTATTTATGGCATACAATGTATCTTGAATTGTTCAGGAATGCAATGATGAAATCCTGATCTTTACCATGAGTTGTAAAGAGATGAACTCTCTGGGAAGGCTGAGCAGAATGCAACTCTTCCAATGGCTTTTGTTATGGAAACAAGCACAATTTAAACAGCTGAGCTTTTGAAGTGTTTTCTAGTATTAGACTTGCACATCATCTTCTGACTGAGCATTTCTTAGGGTTCATATTTATTCAGTAAAAACAAAAAGAGCTTTGAGCTATTTATGTTGACTGTGCCCTTTTGAGGGAAGCTACTCTAAGTAGTAGGCTTGCTGTTAGCATCATTAAACATTCATTATAAACCAGATGAGGTTATTAAAAATAAATATTTTGGTTCACTTGTTCTGATTTGCTGAGTGTATATCTGCCATTCTAAGTATGAGTGAGAAACATTTGAGTCTGGTGTTAAAAACAAAACTTGCAGTGTCACAGTAAAAGAGCTCTGATGTGGGAGGTGTAAGGGTACAGCGTGTGTGCGTGCACAGCATCTGCAATGGTGAAGCAAAAACGGGGCTTAGAAAAAAGAAGTGTGTGGGCTCTAACTTTGCTGTTTGGGAAGGTGTCTCTCATTGCCCTTTTTGGTCGTAGCCTTGATGTGCTAAAGATCCTGTGGCTGGGAGGCTATTACTCAGTAACACTGATCCGTTCCTCACAAGTGGAGAGGAGGAGTTGCTCAAGAAAACAGATGTACTGGCAAACACTTTCCAAAAGGAAAAACGTGTGGCGGATCATCTCTGCTTTCCTTCCAGAGCTGCTATGTGGGAGTGGCTTTAAGTTTTAATTCATGGATGAATAGCATGTGCAATTTACTGCAAGACCTTATTCAGGATAAAGAGCTTAGAAGGGTTTGGATAAAGGTGCATTAATTATATTAATCATAGACCATACAGTATTTGGAGAATCTCTGTCCTTGTAACATTTACCTTGAAGAATAAGGGCCAGTTTTTTCAGTTGTCTGGTGGGTGATTGACTGAAGTTTTCTCTGAAGTATGTGTTCAAGTTCTGATTATTTGAAAGGCAGTATACTTAAATAAATGCATCATTGCATTTGTTTTGCATAATGATCCTTGCCTTCACTATTACAACTGCACAATAGTGTTTCACACATTTTATAGTGCCTTACAATTCAAGATCAAAGTATTTTGCAGATAATTTCTATCTTTATGCTTATAACAGCTAGATAAATATTTTTGCTCAAATCTAATCTGTCATGCTGCCATTTAAATGACTGTTAAACTCAACATAGAAGCATCTTTGCAGATAATCATCTGCCCCTAAACTGTGAACTATCTGCAAAGTCACTTGGCATAATTATTTTGAGTAGGGGACTTCTTGAACGATATTCACGCTTTACAGATTGAGAACTGAAACAGAGAGGGTTCACCTGGCAAGAAGTCAGCACTTGAAGCACAACCTTTATCTGCTGTGCCATTTTTTCTCCCCTGTACCTGTTTGAATTCTCATTGAGCACAGGACCTGATGATTATGATGTGTTGAACCAGAGAAACTCTGATTATAAAGAGGGCAGTGAGAGAGCTGAGGAGGCATGTCAGAATTCTTCCATTGTATTCTGAATTTTTTTTTGCTTATAATCCTTTTGAAGAGAGAAAAGTCAGTCCTAGTGTGTGGATTCTGGAAAACCAACTAAAGAATACTCGTTTGATACAAAGCCTTTTTTTGTTGTTGTTTTATTTTCTCCCTGGTTTGTATGAGTAATGAGTCTCCAAAAGACACAGTCAGTAAATTTACAAACAAATCTAAATTGGAATAAATCTCCTTCAGGTCCTTAAGGACATGATTGCAGAGATGTGGAGAAGGTGGCAATGTTCCATTTGGCTCACTGAACTGAACTTGGAAGTTGATAAGAAAGTCTGAGCTGGCATAATTTACATGTGGAAATGCTTAATGAGGGTGAACATTGCATCAGTTTTTTTCTTGTTTCAATTTCTGTAGCTCTTGACTGATACCTGTGTTTAGCTTTTGGAAGACGTCTCTTGAATATTAACAAGGCAGCCTAAATTAGCATTATAGTATTACAGCATATTTATTCTTTTCTGTGAGTCTAAAGTAATTCTTCCCTGTCTCAAAGGGCTTTAAAATGAAACACCGCAAGTCCAACCAGGCAGGGCCCTGTGCCAGGGGAGGCAGAGATACTTTGCAGGGCTGCAATAGAGCTCTTGCTTTATTGTGTGGTAGGAGATCAGGCAACACAGCCCTTAATGTCGCTGGGGTGCAGAGGCTTCTCAGTAGCCATCACACAGAAAATCCCAAAGATACAAACTAAACAGACTTCTTGTCCCACCATCAGATCTATGTGGGCTTTAGTACTGAAAAGGTTGATGCAAATGCCTGTCGGTCACAGTGCTCTAGTTGTCCTTAACTGAGTCTTCTGCACTGTGACCTGCATGTGGGGACCACAGAGCAGAGGAATGAAAAATCTCACAGGAGGAGAGAATGGATGCAGCAAGGTTTAAAACAGGAGATGTTTTAGAGTTGGTTATCAGTACACTAGCAAAGTGTTTCCAAAAATAAGCTTGGAAGCCACAGTATCCTGCTGTCTTCTTCTTAGCACTTAGGTGCTTTTTGTTCTTATCTTTTGGTGACAATGACAGAAAGAGGAAAATGCATGCGAATAATTGCTTAATGGATGCCACTTAAATAGTTCTCTAAGTCCCAGAATATAAAAACTCTTTATAAATACAGAGAAGATGATATTTGCAGTCTCCAAAGTGTTAAATATACAGTAGTCCTGGATGTCAGAGTGTCCAAGGAAAGAGCTTTTCAAGTAATATGCACCATATGTCTGATATGACATAAGTGTTAGCTTATTTTTCATATGGGAAAATGCGATGTGCAGATTTGCCTAGGGTCACACTTCTTCTGGAACAGAACCACGACATTTCCACAGGAGTTTTTACTCTGCTATGGATGGTATATGACTATCTTTTCACTTCTATCTTTTACTTTCTACAATTTTTTCACATGTATGCAGCTGTCACATGTTCACCCATCTTCCTCTGAGTCACATCCTACTTGTTCTTCTCTTCAAATTTCTCAGGATCCAGCTGTGAATATCACTCAGTGGCTTTATTATTTTGTATTTCTTAGAAGACTAGTGTATTGTAGCTGGAATGGTTTTAGTTGTATATGTCAAAATGTCATTCTCATTTTTGTAGCAGCACTCTGAATCTTCACAGATAGATTGGACTAGGGAGCTACTTAATGCATGTTTGTGGCTTAAATAGCCTGGACAGGTTGACCCAGTGGTGTGGGTTGTGCCTGTAGGACTCTTGTTCCTTTCACACTGCAAATAACCACAGAGTTTTTCTTTTTTTTTTTAATTTATATCTCAGGGTAGTTGATAATAAAGAATTACAGTATACTGTTCTTGTCCCTAATCCCTTGCTAGCAATCTGTGTTCTCAGTTTCAGTGAAGATTTCTGAGCTGAGGGCAGATCCCAATTACTGGAAGGGGGGCTGGTGTTTTCTGTGGGGGTAAGAGTTTGTTCTAGTCACATTCACACGACCCTTGCACAAAGTGATTGTTAAAAGAATATGATCTTTAAAGGTTCCTTCCAACTCAGACAATTCTACAATTATCCATCCTTGTTTTGTGCTAAAATTCAGTTGCCTTCAATAATCTGCTTTTTTTTTTAAACTTAAATGTCCTTTTTTGTTGTTTAAGTTGGAAAGTTAAAAAAGGCAACCCTCTTCCATTGCCATCAAGGTTGCTATCTTAGTCTCATTTCCTGTATTCTAGTATAATGGACATTCTTGAAGCTACAAACCTAATATGACCCCACAGCTTTTAAAACAGTGAGATATTATGGTGTATTCTTAGCAAGTGTAATGCTTTAATTTTTCAAATACAGTATTAAAAGCTCCAGTTCATAGAATTTTATAACAATGGAGTTGATTGTTTCAATTGCAATAACTATTTTCTTCTGTTTCTTTCTTTACTTTCTGAATGTCTCTTGCTAGCTCTCTTTTCATGTCCTCTTCCTGACATTCAGGTCTGGGAGCAAACTGCCTCCTATTTTATATGTGTGTATTTACAGAACCCATATCCCATGTCACAAGAGACTCGCTCAGCCCTCAGCATGTGTGGACTCCACACTTTAACCAGGAACTTGTCAAACTGCTGTCCTGTAATTCTTGTTCTGACAAATGGAGATAAGTGCTGATAGTTCTGATGAGTCCAGCTGTGGCAGGTGAGAGGTGACATACAGCTGCAGCTCCCTTCTGACTGCCTGCTGTATCTCACTGAGAGACATTTCCACTTTCCTGGCAGAGTTAGCTGAATGGAGCTGTGGGGATACTGAAAAGGATGGAAACAAAAACCCATCCCACTCAAATGGCTGCAGGAGCAGTGAATTTATTTTCTTCTATTTTCTGTTCAAAGTGCATGAAACAATGTATGGAGTGTGTTGTGTCTGTGGGAGTAGGACGGTCTGGTATCTAAAGGTGCAACACGTGTCGGTGTGGCCGTGGCAGGGCGTGCAGTGGGGAGGCAGTTGGACCTGGCCTGGCCTCGGCCAGAAGAAAGAAGGCACCAGAGTACACTGTCTGTAAGAGATGCATTTTGTCAGACTGGTTGTTGTTTCATTCACTTTCTTACTGCATACACAGTAAGCTGAGCCACAAGTTGCATTGGCTGTTAAAAGCATGCAAAAATACAAAATAAAAGTTAAGGATGCTGTGTAGAAGACTATACAGATGAGTACCTGGAACAAACCCACTTATATTGAATTATTTTTTTTCTAACTAATTTAAAGAACCCTCTGTTCTGCTTCTGAAGAGCAATAAAACAGATTTCAGCCTGTGAATGAAGCTTGTAAACATTTATTTCAAAGTGTTATACTCCAAATTTATTAACAATATTAATAAGGGATTTTATACACACTGTATAGGAAGCGCCCTGAGAAAAGAACCATTTATATAATTAGTTCCCTACTACTTTAAGTAGTAGTTCTGTAAGTATTGCTCTGACTGCAATTCCCAGGTATTTTTTCCTGCAGTATTTCCTTTTTTGACTACAACTACTTCTTAATTTCTTTTAGGGAACAGGAAGGAGTACTTGAGGTCTCCGGCTCAGTGTGTTCTTTATTTTTATTTTTTTCTCAAAGCCTTCCAGCAGGATATCCCATTTTCAAACTAAATACAGCATTTTGTTTTCGGAAAACAGGAAGGGCAGGCCATGGAATGGATGGCAATAAAGATTGTTGCTCAGATTTCCAACCTTGGATCTCGAATTTTAACAGAAAGTGTGCAGAACAGAAACGTGAACCTTCTGTTCTGGGGACTTTAAGGAACAGAAATCCTAGCTGATAAAAGATTCCACTGCACATTTTCTGCCTTTTGTCTGGAGATTTCTCTTATCCACAAACTTGACCACTTTAAATATAGGCTGGGTTGTAAACATGTGGAGAATTCCTTTGTAGGCTAGCTTTAGATATTAAGTCTGCTGATAAATGCATGAATAAAAACTGAACAAAGGTTTTATTACACAGTAGGCAGCCAATGCATCTTATTCCTTCATTTGTGTGTTGTTTTCTCTCCTACTGAAATTGTTCTGGAAAAATGTAGTGAGCCATCTGCTGAAATATAGTTTTGCTCTGTAAATCATCAGGAAAAAAACAGCAGCAGATTCCTCAGAAGAAAAGCTTTCCCTTAAACTCGTTCACAGTGCTATCTTCAAATCTTAGCAAGAAACCTTTTCTTTTGTGGTGCATTTTTTAAATTTTTAATTCCCATTAAATTCATAGAGTCGGAGAATCTGCACTGGAACAGTTTGCATTGTTTACAAATGAAGGGATTAAACATCCTTGTTACACAGACAAGTTTTGTCTTCAGTCATACCTGTGATAAACACTGTTAGATATTTTGTATGGGAACCACCCAGATGAATGATCCTATTTTGTTCTGCAGATTTACCAGGGGAATATTGTGTTAGTGGAGGTGCTCAAACATTGCTGTTGATTGTGTTGTTTTAATAGCATCGGTTTTCATAATGAAGCCAGCATTTTAACATTCAGAGAAATTGAAAACATCAGCTGTAGGTTAAGCCTGTTGATCACATATGAGGTTGGAGTTTTTCTGTGAGAGAATACAAGGTTTTGTACATAGAGGAACATATTTTCAAAGTCTTCTACGAGATTTTAGGAATTCCTTCATTGCCAAATGCTGCCATTTACATCAAATCAGAGGCAATGATGGCACGCGCTTACTTTTTCATTAGCATGGATAGATTATATTTATGCCACATGTGCTGACTAAGCCAGGAGCATCCTTTCTCCTGATCTGCACAGAAAGGCATGTCAGTGTCACTGCGTAGATCCTGGCACAACATCACTTGCACACATTTAGGTGTTTTCTAGTCATGTTAGGCTTTTTTTATCAGCTCTCTTATTTATCAGGGATTTGCGATATTGTAACTTACCAGAGTGTCTAAATTTGGTAATCATATGAACAAATCTTGCAGGTAAAAAATTCTATGTGTGCAAAGAGTTAATTCTGCAGCCTCTTATCTCATGCAAAACATCTCATTTTATAAAATTATGATGTTGCATCTCCTCACTGAATTGCTTTGAGGTCATGTCCTCATGTATAGCAACATGTTGTAGGAGGGGACATGCTTATTCATTATAGTTGCTTTGCAGTAACAACACTGGTAGTAAAAACTGTCCATCCAAGGAGATGTGGTGTCTTTTGAGGACAGAGGATGCTTGTATTCAGTCTGAATCATAGCATCTTCCAAACCAACTCTAAGGGCAAGACTGAAGTGCTTGGGAAGGCTCAGCTTTGAGGGGAGCAATCAGCACTACCTTAGAAGCGGGGCTGAAGGCTGGTGCCATCGGTAGCAAACACCTGCCAGTACTTGTCTCTCTGGTTGTGTTACACATCATAGAATGGTCCTTTACAAAATATAATCGTGCTGCTGTAAGCTCAATATGATTTTCACTTCAGCTGAGTAGCTTGCTCTTCTCAGTGAAGCCATCTCACACCCACCCTTCTTTTCACTGCAATTAGAGGGCAGGTAGTTGTTGCTGGAATTAGCCAGGCACTATACCACCTGCTGCAATTTTCTGTCTGTTCATTATCTTTGCAGCCATCTTTTGGTAAATGTTGGGGAGGGAGGGTTAGGGATGTTAGTTTCTACTGCTCTGTACTGCATCATATCTCAGAGGAACAGGGTTCCCTCCCCTAGGCTCAGCAGGTCCCAGGCTTCACCCACTGATCAGTGCAGCAGGAAGCAGGTTTACTGTATGGCCCTGGATCTTTTGTAACACCATACTGGAACAGAATAGAACTGCACAGCAGCACCAGTTCAGGGGAAAATAAGGGGGCTCCAGATCACTGGGCACTGCTGTGGATTGAGACCCCTTGAGTGCCCCCTCTGTGACCACCAAGGAGGGCTGATGGCTGCATGCAGTTCTGTGGGACTGTGCCTCCCCCGAGGTGGGAAAAGCTGCCTTGCACCTTGTCACTGGGTGTTGGAAGCAGCCAGCAGAGAGCTGCTGGTCACACAAAGCAGCATAGGGAAATTTTGTGCTTGATAATGCTAGGCCATTTTAATCCTCATCTTACTGTATCCTCCCCTGCAAGGAAATACAGATACTGAAAGTTATCCTGACGAGTAAATGAACACAGCACTTGTTCCTGGTAGATTCAGGACTGGATCACTCTTGTTTTGTTCATGTTGTTCATGTTTATCAACCACAGCTCCATAACCAAGTGCAATAGGAATGTGGGTTTTTTTTTTAATGTTAGGACTTGTGGCTGTGGTGTGATCATTGGACTTGAAGGAACGTTCTCACTGAGCAGCCGTATTAAGCCTTCCCCATTTTGATGCACTAAGTAGTTGTTTGCCACTCTTTGCCCTCTTTGTAATGAGTCATCATTTCTGACCTTCACATGCTTATCATCCAGTAGGTTTTATTCTTGTTTTTTGAGTAGTACAAATTTAGGCACAGAAGAGCTTAATTGTCTCTTTCAGCACCTAGGAAGTCTGCTTTAAGCCCACAAGCAGGCTTTGTCTCAGTTCACACAGCTTCATTGCTTGGCTGCATAGCTAGGCTGAAAAGTTATAGTTACAGCTGGAGTTTCTTTGTAAGGAAGACACTGATGTTGCAGTTTCTTTCTCATTTTGTCTACGTGCACAGTATACATCTCAGATGAAGAGGACTGCTACCTTAACCAAAATGTAGAGATTTATGTTTGATCAACTGCTGTTGTTTTACTGAAAATGTATTTGACTTTTCGGCTGCAGATTGTGAAGAAATAACATACAAACCATATGAACTGCGCTAAAAAAAAAAATGCAGTTAAACTATGTTGTTATCATCTTCTGTTCCAGTGACTTTGTAATTGGTGATATGAAAATTGTGTCGCCTACTACAAAATTGAGACTGATTGCCAACCATCTGAACCTCTGTGGCAATCTCTGCCTAGTAAAATGTCTTACTCTGTGTTTATTAATGCCTCTACACTGGCAGACTGTGGAAGACACAACGTGTTACATTGCAGCCTTGAATATTTTGTCCAGGGCTTTTTTGTGACTGCAACTTTTACATTTGTAATTTGTGGTTTTGGGCTTTTTGAAATTATATGGCTGAAACGTGCTTGAAATTGCTAACAAGTGTTTGTAGCTTTTGTTGTATGGAGCAGAGGTCTGCTAAATGCTAACTGTGTAATTATTGAGGTGATTGGCTGCAATGATTCAAGTGGTATTTCTCAGTTCTACTTTTCTGTTTGTCTCCTGCAGCTCTGTCCACAGGGCAATGTTCTCTGACGGTTCTTACCACTGATGGTCAACGAGTTTGCAGCTGCAGCTCAGCACTTTCAAGTGGAGTCTCCAGCAATTCAGCTGGTGGTTTATTTATTTATTTTTTATTTAATATTATTTGTCTAATAAAATTCAAAGCTGGAATGAGTTTGGGAATCCCTAATGTCAATGTTTTCTGCCTTACCAGTACCCAGTCTTTCATCTTTGATGTAACTAGGATAAGCATTTCTTTTTTGTATCTCAGAGTGCTACTATTGCTGCTCGCTGTACAGGCAGATGGCAACTTTCATTCCTTGTGACAAAATGCCTATAGTCTAAAAGGTAATAACAATGAAAACGTGGCAGAAGAAAACAGGGAGTATTATTTACTGAGTATCACTGAATCAGGAGTGTTGCTTTGGAGCCGGGTAGAAAGGACATCACGGGTTGGGAGGATGTGGAGAATGTGCCAGCTCTGGGTAGGACCCTGTGCCTCTGACTTCCAGCACGTTACTTCAGGCTGTAAGTTCACTAGAAGCTGTTTAGCTGCCCGTCTCCTTCTACATTAGGAATGTAGAGAATACAGTAGTGCTGGCTACCACCAGATCACAGCAGTGTTGGTTTATACTTGCATTGTTTTGGCAGAGATGGTGCTGTGATATGCAGTGTGGGAATCTCAGGTGTGCTGATTTCTTTCCATATCACAGCTGTTCCACTACTTTGGCTGGGGAGTAGGGTGGGGAAAAGTTTCCTCAAACCTTTCAACTTTTAAATCTCTTTCCTTCAAAGAATAACAATCATTTGTTTAAAGTTGGATATTCAGCCGTAGTAATAGGAAAAAAAAAATCTAATCTGCCTCCCTTTGCGATGTGATGGACCGCTGAGTTTCTGACCTCTTACAGACAATTATGACACTGTGGTATCTATATGAGCAGACCTTGACCTCTTACTTACATCTGAAGTCCTGGCCTCAATTCAATGGTAACAAACTTAGGCTTTGATTTGCCTGTATTCAATCTCAAAATGGAAAAATATTACTAAATAGTTAGTGTTGTGAGCTGTTTTGTAGAGCTGTCTTCCTCTGCCCCCTACCTGTGCCAGAAGCCTTGTAAAATGCTCAGTACTAAAACGCTCTTGCCCCAAAGGAAGGTTAGGTATGAGCATCAACATTTTATTTCCACCAGTAATAGAGATGCTAGTCATGCTGAGTCCTCTCAGTTTGCATGTAATAAGTTGGATGTTCATCTAAATGGGGAATATTATGTTCCATTTCCAGGTGGTACGGGAGCATAGTGATAGTCATCTTCATAACATAATAGAAGTGGTCAGGAAATATTTTCAGATTTTTCTGCAAATAATTCTGGCATTGCTATAAGAGTCTTCTGTTCTGCATGATCTACCATGATCTTCATGTGGCCTGAATGTGGTGGCCATGAATTAGTTAAGATGATCTGTAGCATAAAAAGCGCTTTAGCAAAGTCCTCTACTTAATTTTGATAAATATCTTCTTTTTCTCGGGCCCAAGAGGCTCTCTTGTAGACTGAGACACCTTCCCACTTCACATCTGTTGCATACCCATTTGAAGCAGTACTGTTGGCATAAGCAGTAATGTAAAAATAATAAGATTCAAAAAGAAGCTTATAATATTCTGACTTAAGGTCGTTTGCAATTCACATTTTTAATCTTTAAATATGTATTTGATTGCACTGTTATAAACTGATGAAGAACATTCATGGAAAACAATTTTTCATGCAAAACTGTTCTGATCAATACTGAGTCCTCAGGGCAAAAAGAAACGGTGTGACGTAAATGCTTAATGTTTGTTACCTTGCTGTACCATTACCACCAAAGGCCTGATGTTCTTGCCCTGTATCATCTTTTCATGTCATACTTATCTCTGTTTAGAAGGCCTGCAGGTCTCTGCCCAGAGAGCAGCAGCAGATGGTGTGGTGCAGACATGTGGCGTCTGCTCAGCATGCAGATCCACTCTCACTGCTCAGGGCAGAGATCTGCTCAGCAGGAGTGACAGGAAAGATGTATGGGGACAGAGATAAAGAAGATCAGGAAACAAGAGCTGCACTTTTTTCCATTCAGGCAAGTGTTTTCTTAGGAGACAACACAGCTTCCCTGCATTGCTCACGTTGCTTCCTACACAGAACAGCTGCAAGATTCTTCTGTTCACGGAGGAGAGCAATACAGAACCTTACGTTGAACTCAGGTGCAAGGTTCCAGAACATACATTCTGTAGCAGCAGAAGAAAATAATGTACCTAGTTTTAAATTAAAACATAACTTGTTAACATAATTATATACAGGGGACTAAACTCAGTGAGCCAATTATAGAATACAGTCATAGACTCACCAAGTTTGGAACAGTGATGTCCTTCTCAATCCTGTGTCCCCAAATCTAGAAGCATGTATGTCACTAGAAGTTGCCAAGTGCTTGCAGAGAGCACAAAGATGCTTGTGAAAATCAACCTGTGGTGGCACGCAGGTTATATAATGACAATTTCTATGTCAGGGGTTGTAAGGACCCGTGTCACTCATGGCTCTGCTACTTCCCAGTCAGATGTCACAGCAGCTAACAGCATTTAGAGAGGCTCCGGGAGAGAGGAAGCAGGAAGCACCAAGAGCATTGTGCTTGAAAAATTCCTGTTTTGTGTCTCTGCACATTCTGACAAGGCCCAGACTCCTCCTGAGACTCCCCAGTAGGTTACCTTTCTTTCCCTTTGTGTAATATGGATAGCTAGGACTTGACCTCTTACAGCCACCTGCCAATTCACATGGCATTTCACTACCAAGGAAGATGTTTTGAGAGGAGTGAATGGGGAAATTCTGCCTCTGTTGCAGATACTGTCTGCAGTGGAGCTGACCTACTATGGCTGCAAAACTGCTGGAAGGCTCCGAAGAGAAATTCTGTGGCTTGAGGAACATCCTAGGGGGTGTGTGTCGGATTAATGTCCTCAGTCTGCAGGAGGAGAGTTGTGTCAGTGAGTTGTCATATGCAGAAGAAAACATTAGAAATTTTCATGCCTCATTTGTTCCTTAGTACCATAATGGTACATAAGCAAGCTAGGAGTCTTGGGAGCATCTCTGAGCACATCTGGGACTTTCAGTAGATGTCATCTGCCAGATGGGGGTGTACCTGCAGGATAGAGGCAGAAGCCACAAACACAGTGCTTGTCACAGAATTGTAGGGGTTGGAAGGAACCTCTGGAGATCACCGAGTCCAACCCCCTGCTTAAGCCAGGGTTACAGAGAAAGGTATCCAGGCAGGTATTGTGTATCTTCAGGGGAGACTCCACAACTTGGCTGAGCCTGTCCTAGTGTTCTGTCACCCTCAAAGTCGATACATTTTTCCTCATGTTTGTATCAAACTTCATACGCTCCAGTTTGCGCTCACTGCCTTTTGAGCTGTTGCACACCTCTGAAAAGAGCTTCACCACATCCACTTACCTCCTACCCATCAGGTATTTATAAGCATTGACAGGATCCCCCCTTTCATTCTTTTTTTTTCTCCAGGGTGAGCAGCCCCAGATCTCTCAGCCTTTCTGCATAAGGGAGATGCTCCAAGCCCCCCCTGGACCCTCTCTAGAAGTTCTGTCTGTCTTAAACTTAGGAGCCCAGAACTGGACACAGTGATCCAGATGTGGCCTCACCACGGCAGAATAGAGGGGGAGACTCACTGCTGTTGACCTGCTGGCCACTCTCTTTTTAATGCGCTCCAGGATACCACTGGCCTTCTGGCCTCAAATACACACTGCTGTCTAACCCAGTAGACTTTTTAAAGGAAAAGCTTGGCTCAGACAGTGAGATTTAGTTAATTTTAATACCAGTGAGAGGAAGTGAAGGTACAGTCCTCTAGCAAGAGCTGACCCCTTGCCAAGTGCATGTACTTTATGGTGCTAAAGAAGTGGCAGAAGCTTTCTGAAGATGGCATACAGCATTGGTTCATACTTCTTCAAACAAAATACAAATGCTAAAACTTTAAAAATCAAGGTCACCTTTCTTTACTTGACATTTAAATTTTAAGGTCAAGATTAGGAGAAGCAAATCAGAATGCCTGTATTTAAAATCATGTGATACTCTACTGAAAAATGGTTGGGCTCCACTTAAAAATGGCTGGGCAACGTTGGCTGAGTAGCAAAGTTTGACCAGCAGAGTCTATTTTCAAGAGTGGTACCTTCATTAAGCTTTAACTTATATTTGTGTTCACAAACACAAACCCATGGGAATCCATGTGACATTACTTTCGGTTACAAAAGTGTTATGAGGGGCCTGTTGCAAAGCACGGCCACTGTCTTTCCTCAGTTTCATCAGCTGCTTCGTGGTTGAGACTGATCAGGCAATGCAGAAGCCACAGGCTGCTCTGGTTGAGAGAGATGCCAGGAAAACCAGGAATCCAAGGCTGTGGGAAACAAGTGATTATCCAGAGCTGTCTCTGAAGGAAGGCACGAACCTCACAGGGCAGGTTAGGAGAAAAGGCTGTTTGTAATGAAGATAATTTGATTACTTTTTTCTCTTTAAGAAATGAAGCTCTGATGTCAAAGAACTCAAAGTCAGCCTTTCCTGGGAGAGAAGTTCCAGCAGCAGCATTGCTGTGGTGAAAAGTTCAACTTCCACAGCACTATCTTATTTCACACACCATCCTTACTGACGATTTGGTCACTGCTGAGCTGAGGCTGCAGTGCTCAAGTGAAAAAACTGCTGCCCAAACAGTAGCTCAAGTTTGGAGCTTTTATACAGTGCAGGAAGATGACAGGCTGCAGGCATTTCTAAAAGCCCAGTTTCGCTTTTCATCTTGGAATCCTCTAACATTCCTTTATGGAGGAATGGATCAGAACGAAGAGAACTATTTACAAATATAAAATGAAGAGTATGGAGCCAAAGCTTATCTGACTTTCTCAAGCATGCCATATAGGTAAAAGGCATCCATGCAAGTAAGCAAATGTGAACTTTAAATAAATGCTGTGCTTCAAGAGCTGACCTGCTGTGCTAGTGATGCTGAAGGATCAAAGGAAAGAACTTAGGTAGCGCTATCTGAACTGCTGTGTCCAGTTTTGGCCTCCCTTGGTTTCCGGAGGTTGCTGCTAACAGAAAGCAGACACAGGGGCTGGGTGAGCAGTTCCCTTCCTGGCAGGTCAACCAGAGAAGCGTGCAGAGGTACATGTCATCTCCTACCTCTGGGGCTGCTGTCCAGGTGAGCAGGTGGGCCAGAGGGATGCTGGTCAAGAGGAAATTCCTGCAGCACTTGTTAGAGAGAACCTTTAAATAACTTTCTTTTTTCCTGTTATGCCTTCGGTGTTTAGATGATGCAGGGACAAGGTACACTAATCCTAAGGTGTCTTCTGGTAACGTTTTATTATTTTTAGCCCAAATGAACTTAACCTTGCATAGCATTGTGCAGCGCCTGAGAGTGGGAGCCTGAGAAAGAAAGCCTCAGTTGTTCCAAATGCAGCTGTGCAAAGGGAATGCAGAACACAGATGAATTTCTTATGGCTTCCATAAGCAGCCTCAATGTCTTCCCATTTTTCTCTCTCCCAGTATTTGGAGTGGAGGGGAAACGGGTGTAGATGGAGAACAGCAGATTCGATAGAGCTGAACAGAGAAGGGGGAAGTTCCTGAAGGGGCAGCGCAGACAGGTGTGTGCTAATGTTCTTTGAACTGGTTTGGCACTTTAAACGTTTCTTACTTCCATAAGTTTAATCATCTGGGGAAATCAATTCTCATCTGTTCTTGGTTCTCACCAGCTGTTTTTCCGTCTGTGGAGGGTGAATGCCAGCTCTAGCTGCTGATTGAAAGTAACAGAATACACAGTCCTATGCATCGAGTTTAATTTGTCCCATGGAATCTATCCCTGTTGCATGCAGATTGATTCTGAAATGTAGGTTGAGTTTGAGAATTCAGCAGTTAGTATATTGGAGTGAATGTGAGCTGAAAATACTGGGGCATTTGTATTTGCCTCTATAAAGTATGACCTTAAATCTTACTGTATTACAGATCTTTAAAAGTCTGTGTTAATGGCTATTCCAACTCCGTAGTGAAAACCATCTGACAATCCTATTTAGCTAGGTGAAGCTTATGCACTAAACCATACATGTACATTTCTTAACCAATACATAGAAAACCATGTATTGATTACTTGCTGAACAGTAGATGTCAAGCATACAATGAATGTTGGTATGCAGAAATAACATATTCTGTGTTGAAGTATTCATCTAGAATAGATGTAGAATTCCAGCTTGTCATTGCCAGTAGTCAAACAAATACTGACAGGATTACTTGTTCCAGCTTAGCAAGCAGAAGTGTACAGAAAAGTTTAAATAAAGAGGAGAAGGCCCTAGCTTCAAGGCGAGGAGTTTAATTTCAACACATGAGATATTTCAACACATGAGCTGGTGTTTTCTCGGAGGATGCAGTATCAAGCCATGTTCTTTTCTCTAGCAGTCTCTGTGGTGGCTGCAGTAGCATTACTTCAAGTTAACACTTGCATTTGAAAGTATGGCTTGTTCCCTTGCCTTTGAGATTGAGCAGTGACAATAGTTTTGTGTTACAAGAAGCATTTTTCTAGTTCTGAAGAACATTAACATCTTGGACTGGAAAAGTCATCTTGCATTGAATCAGTTGGTCCCACCTCAGCTTACAGTTAGGAATAAAAAGCTCCTGAGTATCTCAGCCTATGGGGTAATAACATAGTATACATTAAATATATATATATATATTTAATTAAAAAATGCAGCTTTTGCTGAAATAGATCCAATTCCTGGCTTGGCACTGGGCTACCTAAAAATCAACTTCTGTGTCTGAGAGCATTCAAACATTTGTTGAGCTTGGTGCTGTGATCACTGCCCTGGGAAGCTCCTCTGTCCAGGGCCCTCCTCTGCTAGCTGCCTGCACTTGAGAAGATTGCTTTTGTCTTTCTATCTCTCTTTATGAGACCTGAATCCTAAACTCATAGAGTGCAATTCAGAGACTTGATAAACAGTCCTTGCTTATCAGCTTGGCTACATGAGACTCAAATAGAACACCCCAAAGATATTTTCATAGCCCAGCATGACTCAGCGCATTGAAATCTCTACTATGTCAGAATCTCAAAGCTAACTGATGGAAAATAAACTGTATCTCTGAAGGAGAGTCATTTCAGAAGCTGCTAGGGTCTGGGAACATTCCAGAATTGGTTTAGTTTGCCTCTGGGAAGGCTTTAGTACCAGTGGCTAGGGAACCCACCAGTGGCAGCCACAGCTTGTTTCTCTAAGATTTAACTCTGTCGTGCTTGGAAGGATAAATAAATAGCTTCTCCTGCTCACTTTGCATAAATGTTTCATGAACACAAATAGCTAATATGAAAGGAATTTAAATGTGTCACCCAGAAACAATTCACTTTTACCAGTCTGAAATCGTAAGCAGAAAGGCAGCAGAGCCACCTTGTAGTACACTGCAAGCACAGAGGCTGCTTTGTGGCTGTACATATATATGGCAATATCCATACATTGCCTTTCCTGCCACACAAGAGCTCACAAGCTGGCACTGGCAAAACAAAGTCAAGTTACCTTTTAAAATTACACCTTTAGCATTACATTTCTCATTTATACTTATTCAGATTCTTCACCCTCAGATAAACAGTAAGTCTTTGAATTAGGTCACTATCTCTCCAAAATTCAAGTACCAGACCTGCTCAGCCCGGCAACACAGAGAGAACAAACCTCAAATAAATACACTGATATCTGCCAGCATGTGGAGGTTGGGATTTTTTGAGAACCACTTAGGATTTAACCTAGTAGTTGTGTAAGCTGGTGAAATACCATTGGTGCTCAGTCCAAGAAACAATCAAATCTGCTGTGTGGGACTGTCTTCTCATGGGGGCCTTAAGCACGTTTAGTGAAGAAGACTACTTTTTTTGATTCTAACTAAATTTTGCCTTATTAGGCAGCATTTCATTTTGAGCTATATAGTAAGGTCAAGACACCTTTGATCTTACAGAATAAAGTTACTGCTCAGGTGTGCTGATGAATAAAAGAATACATGGACAGAGGACATTTACAGCTAAGTGATGCTAGTGAAGCCAATTAGTTTAAGTACTCTGGGCAGAAATTGATATCCCAATTTTAAGTTTTTCTCTCTGGCACCAGACCACTCTTTCTCTTTGGTCAGGAACCAGAAGAGAACAGTGCCTCTGCATAGTATATAGTAACTACTTTTGCACCTTGCTGAATCTGATGTCCAAAGGATGGACCAAAGAAAGAAGTGGTAGGAGGTTAAGTCTGTGTTTGACCTGAAGAAGGGAAGCTGTAGAATTGAGAGTGTTGTAGCACTCACAAAGACCTCACTGAACTTGGAGCCTGGAAACGCCCAGGCACTGTGTGAGGGACCTCTTTTGGCTTCACCGGTGCATGGAGCAGCTGCCCAAACAGCACCATTTGCACAAGAGCTGTTCTGGTCAACAGGCACCACAATGGGAGCAGCTGCTGAACTCACTGCACATAGCAAAACAACTTCTCTGTGGCAGCATTTGCATTTGCATTAGGAGTCAGACATGTTAAAATGCAGTACAGTAGTTCCAAAGTACAGAGCATTAATCACTGTAAAGGGAAGACAGCAGTGCCACTTGTACAGCCACATCTGGGATATTTACCTTTAAGAGAGATGCCATGTGAGACTTAGTAATCCATGGATCCTCAATTCCTGTACCACAGGCCTTGCCTTGCTATTTAAGCCACAAAATTGTAAGCTACTTTCCTGTTCCTTGTTTATAGTCAAAATTTATTTTTAGTTAGTCAATGCATAAAGATACAGCGAATGTTCTTACTTTTTCTTTTTTGCTAGCAAATAAATATACTTTAAATCATGGAGTTCTCACTGCCAAGTGTCTGATAAATCCAGAACACCAAGTTACAATTATTCATAGATTAGCAAATGCTTTGTGCACTGGTCTGTATGCGTGTGTAAACACATTTCTACTCTTTACCAAAATAGATTGGAATTTGTGTTTTGAAATTTTATATAGCAAAATTAACCAAAATTCTTGTTTACCTGAACTATTTGGAATAAGATCGGATCATCTGCCGGATCAATGTAGCCTTGCACTTCTAGCAGTGTAAGTACACAGTGCTTTGCCTAATGCTGTAGGCAGTACAACCAACACAGTGGAATTTTTACCTATAAGAACTTGGCTTAGGTTCAGCTCCCCATCACACTGATGTAAAAAGTACTGTGAGGTGATCATGGCATTTTTTCTATGTGGATTATGGACACACTTGACAAATGTTTTAAACTTTATCCTCAAGAAAGCTAGATAACAAAACCAGGGATGTTTCTGTTTGGATGAAGTGTTTTTGAACTGGTCAGCAGAGGGAGAAGGAAGAGAGGGACTGAGAATGGCCCTGTCTGTTTCCCATCCTTTGAGAGACATGTTCTTCAACAGCTTTAAAGGCATGTTTTCTAATGGCTTGTGGTACTTTAAAGTACTTTGAACAAAACAGATTTGTGAAGAGCAGCAAATCTGGGACTTACAAAGGATGTGTACTATTAGTCTCTTAATACTAAAACTGCAGCTGCCATCTGGATGCTGCAGGCGTGTGCAATGTAAGCTTTAGATGGACATCACAGCATTCAGTTCTATGCCAAAGTAAAAGCTGTGCTCACCTCACAGCCAGGTGTGTCTGAAGGAACACAAGCTAAACGTTTTAGCATGTAAATCTGAACCCAAAGAAACCAGATACCATCAGCTTTGGTGCAGTTCCATCAGGCTTTATGTAATTGTTCCAGAAAGGAATGGAAAAATACAATTGTTTGTAGAAGTAGTTCAACACATCTTAGAGTGCATTGGTTTCTACCCAAGCTTAAGAGAAACGTCTGCATCTTCAGTAAAGAGTCACTCTAGCAAATAACTTTAACACTCTTAAGTTAGGGATGGGTGAGGCTACGAAACACATTGTGTTTTCTAGAGGAAGGAAATTAATTTCCAGCCCCTGGGGCCCATTAGAATTGAAAATTCCAGATGGCTCTTACTTATCGCAGGTGGCTTCTTTGCTTTACTCCAAGGCTATTTTAAGTCATTCCACCTTAAGGAAAAATTTCAGAGATTAGACCTAATGAATTATTGTTAGAATAATTCTACCTGTTGCACGGGTGGGTGGATTCTCCCGGACTGTAGAGTCTTGAAACTCATTACAAGAACATTAAATGCAAGAAGATGTCATATACACAGTGTGTGTCTTATCTAAGCTACATGGTGATGACTGGGCACAATGTTAGAATAGCTAAAAGGCCCTTTCAGTTTAATTACATTTAATCTTACAGGCTAACATTTGAATGAAGTAAATTTAGAAACTTCTGTTTTTGGAAACTCCATTAATAGATTTTGTCAAGTCTTGTCAAGTTAATTTTGAAAATAAACAAAAGCAACTTAAGTTCCCCGTGAATTCCAAGTCTCAAAAATAATTTGTGTGTCATTTCATGTAGGTTTTTGCATTTAGCCCATTCTAGGCCTCAAAGTTCATAATAGTGATGCAGCTCCAACAGCTGTCTCATTATCTTACAATTTCTCTTTGGAGCTGCATATTTCTTTTACTTTAGTAACATTTTCTCATTTGTTAGTTGTTGAGGTAGGCATCGCTGGATCCCCACATCACAGGGAGCTGGTTTTCAGAAGGGATAATTGCTATTTGGAGAGTTAGACTTCTATAATACTTTACGACCACCCCCCGCCCCACAAAAAAAAAAACAAAAACAAAAAAGCCAACAGAACACAAAACTCTCAAAACTCCAAAAACCTGACTTTCAAACATAATGATATTCTGAGTTAAAAGGACCTTTCTCCTCAAGCTCATATCTGACATTTCCACTGCTTGCTCATGGAAGAGGGGAGCTGCGTTTTCAAAGTGATTCAACAAAGGAGATGTCTCTAAACCTGTGAGCTCATTTCTACTTCTTTTCCCAAAAGTTTTAGAAGGAACAGCCAACAGAACACTTGTGAAAGCACACAGCTCCTTTATCAGTGAGACGTGTGGTGCCTATTTGTCTGTCCTGTGTAAAGCTGTGGGAGGAGCAGGCTATAAATCTTCTGTATTAGGGGGTGGAATTTATTTGAATGAAGGCAAAGGAAGAGAAATGACAGGGCTTGAACTCGAGCTACTTAGTATCAGGCTAATATTCTTAGTTCTTCCTTTTTTTTTTTTTAATTTATTTTTATTCAGGAATAGGTAACTTCAACAGGACTGTAGTAGTAAGGGAAGTGGAATAAGTGATCTGCTCAGTATTCTTGTCTTTCTCCCATTTCTCAACTTTTTCTTCTTTTCTTAAAACATTTCTATGTATCAAGAATGGCCATCATCGATCAGATCTTCTTTTTGAGCTGCCAGATATTAGACTCAGGTCTGGATCACACTGACTCATGAAGGAGGATAAAATTATCACATTGGAATCACGGGGCTTAGCAGTGACCTGGTGGGATGGGGACAGAATGTCAGAAGGATGCTGATGTGGCAGCTGTTGAGGAGACCTCGTGGAGTGACCCAGACAATGTAGGTTATGTTAAATGTGCAGATGTAGCCCCAGCACTCGGACGTAGTGGTTCTGGTGGGCTTGGCAGGGTGTGGGATGTTCCTGCATATTTTTCAGGCTAAGCAAAGCACCTGGAAGCCAATTCTCAGAAATGTTTCTGTGCTTTTTATTTTTCTTCTTTTTGCTCCATGCTCTCACAAACTGTTGATACCACTTCATAATACTCTATATGCTATCTCAAAATAGCAAAGAAAGTCCTCTATCTAAAGGTCTGTGCTCTGAAACCTTAATCCTGTTGATTTGAAAGCAGGAGCTCTCCCAGAGCTGCAGCACGCTACTTTTCCCTCACTGGTTGCACCCTGAGATATCTCTGAGCAAGCACTGTGCTGCAGCAGTTCCTGCCCTGCCCTCATGGTGTGTGCAGTGTTGCCCAGCAGCACGGTGGCAGCTCTGTAGGAATTCTAGGAGTTAAGTGAGGCTTTGTAGAGAAGACCGGTGTGCAGGGGTTTGCTGGTTTCTCTTTTGACTACGTGTGTGGGAAGCAATGGGGAGATCAGGAAGGCAACAAACTTGCTTGTCAGTCCCAAACATTGTCTAAGTATTGTCCTAGGTCACCTTTTGAGTGGGAGTTTGCATTTGCCTGAAATTGAGCTTGCAGCATGGAGTGACCGTGCTGTGCACAGGAAGAAGCAAAACTTGCACGTAAAAAAAAAAGTCATCAGAGGGTCCTTGATAACGTTTTGCAAAAGGTTCTTTTGTTATCTAGGGGAGAAAGCTAAGGCAGGACTGCTTCTTTTGTGGCTGCATGTCCCTGGGGCACGGGCTGTTGTGTCCTATGGCAGAAGGCACCCAGTTGTGCTTGTATTTGCTGGAGGTGCACCAGCTGAGGCTGCTGGGTGCCTTTTCTTGGTGACTGCGCACACAGGATGAGATGTTTCTGTAAAGCTTCAGTCAAAGGAACATTCACCATTTGTTGCTGAGACTGGGGTGTGCTAAAACTGCTTAGGCCATGACAACCCCTACAAGGTAAATGCTGTTATCCACTGGCAGATCTTAGTATACGTATTCCTGAATTCATTATCTTCTCACTGAAACGTATCTGTTTTAGCTGTTTAAATGTTTGTTATGGATCTGTATTTTTTTCTGCACTGCTCTGTTAGTTGTGTGTAGCCATATATGTGTGTCAGTAACAAGGTCACAGGTCAGCATTCACTTCAGCAACAGCATCAGTTAGGGCTAACAGAATGAGTGATGGTTTTGACCAATTGCTATGCATGAAGGCAACAAATTTAATGTTTTAAAAATGAAAGGAAATGGGAGGAAATATCTGTTAAAAAGGATTAATAGAGATGGACATTTTGAATAAATGCTGCCCTTTGAGTGATGTTGCTGTTTGCGTGTGTAATCAGGACTATTTTTATACTGCACTTTCTTTTTAAAATTGCTATTTTTGCTTAAACAATGAATATGACTGCATGCACTGTAAAGTTGAATGAAGTGCTAGAAAGATTTACCTTTGCAGAAGGTAAAAGATTTGCTAGAATTCATCTATTAAAATAACTTTGTAAGATAGTTGTAAAGAGGGCAAAATCATTTTATTCTTCGTGCATTGTGCCATTCACCTTGGGCAAAATGAAATAAAATCTTTGGTGATTATAAAAGCAGCAGAGCAGTAGTATTGTTGTGGTAGAACTTAAAGCACTGTAATTTGAACCTCTTCTTTTCCTTTTTTGACTATTATTTCTGCCTTCCAGTCCAAGTGGATGTAAATACTTGGAGTTATTTGTCAGTGAGGTCATCACTAGAATGGCTGCTTCATGGACTTAGTTCCTAATGAGATTATTAGGCCTGTATTTATTTTGTGGGCTCTGGAAAGCTGACATAAACTTAGATGTTATTTTGCTGCCAAGATTGTGTCTGAAGCTCATTTTCTTTTCCAAGATTTAAATCTAATATATCAGAGCTCCCAGAAGGTAGCAGGGATATTTGCACTGTAGAAATCCTTATTATGCACTGGGGAAAAATGATCTTGACCAAGTTCCAACCAAGTGGATGGATGCCTTATACTGATCAGACAAATAAAATATAACCCCAAAATCAAGACGAGAAGTCGCTTGGTAGGATTTTCTTCCTTATGCAGAATTTTCCTAGGACCTTGTTCTAAATGTGCTGCTTTTACTTAAAAGAACAACTGTTTTTACCAGTGGATTTGAAGCCTTCCATCCATCAGCAAGGTTATGCTGGAGCTGTGACAGAGATGATGCAGCAGAGCATGCTGGTGCTTGAAAAAATCTCACAGTGACACACTTCAGCAGTTTGGATGGAGAAGTGATGACAGATTTTATCTCCAGTTCCTGCGGGCTTTGTGCACCAGATTGTTACATATCATAAGCAGGGTAACGAATAGAATCCAGTTCAAATTCTGTGTAGGAACTAAAAAGTTGTATTCACATTGGTAATGTGCAGGTAAACGTCAATTTTATTTTGTTTCCTAGCTACATAAGAATTCAGCAGTATTTGTCCCATTTAACATCTGTTCTTCTAGGCACATGTCCCGTGTGACATGGTTATTGGAACAAGTGTTACTACTAAAAAGGACAATTACAGTGACATGTAGTTCTTCATTGCAAGTAAAAAATAATCATAATTAAGGTACTTCAATGAAGGTGTGGAGTTTTGAAATATTCTCCTACAGCCTTGTTGACTCTCGGATTCATTTTTGCCACGTTCTTTTTGCAACGAGGAACAGTTGGCAGTAAGTGTTTACAAGAGACCAAATATGTTTGAATACTATAAAGAAAGGTAATAGATCTGAGGAAAATCTGTTCCAAGGCAGAAATGTCCAGTGATGGCATGCTCTGGATCACTAATGTTATTCACAGAGCTGAGTGGATCTGCCCCTGTCTGAATGACTTCTTCAGCTCCAATTGTAAATCTGGGGAGTAATTGTTAGCATCAGTAGCAGAAGCCATGGGGAATTTGACTAGCACAAGATCACAGAGTTCTTTCATCCCTTAAAATCTTTACATAAATACCTGAGCCCAACAGAAAAGGGATTACTTCACTATTTCTCATAATTTACTTCTCTATTAATGTAATTTCTCAGCTTTTAAAAATGATGTGCTCCAAACTATTACATGGCAATTTTGTTCAATGAAACTGCCTTCTCAGAAGGCAGATGGTTCTACTGAAGCCTATGCAAAAAGACTGTATTTCCCTTTAGATGTACACTGAAGTGATTGAGATGGAACTTTACATATACTAAAAATAAGTAAGAGCAAGTAAGTTTACTTCACATTTTGGATTTTGAATCCAAAGTATTCAAGATTTTAATACCTTTTCCTCAAAAAACTCAGCAGGTACGTGTGTCGTTTGCCTTCTGCAAGTCTTTTTTAAAGGGCTTTTTTTCTCTTATGTCACCAAAGACAACTAGAGGCAAACTGTCCCATCAACAGACTTGTACCTAGCAAATTACATGTCTTAGCAATTTAATAAACCAATAACCAAACATTCTGGTAAAGAGGTATGGCTATTTTTCTGGCTTTGAAGATGAGTGCCTCGTGTACAACTAGTTTACTCTAACTGGATCAAACTTTTACTTATTTTTACTTATTTTCTCAGTTTTATAGTACACATGAACCAGTGAGATCAGAATGAAATGAGTTTGCAAATGTTTACGCTTTTTTATCTGCATGGCAGGTAAAATCTGAAATCTGAAGTGTCAATAATACATTTCCAGTTATTCTGTAAGCAAATTATGTTCCCCAGTAAATGTAAATATTGAAGCTGTGTTAAAATTTCATTGAATGTCTTTGCTATCCCTTTCATCTTTCATTTAAACAGAGTTCTAACAAGCATGCCATACAGGCATGTCTGATAAACTTCTTTTAGTTGTCTGGAAAATGTTTTTCTTTCAATTTCATACTGGGATTGTTTCATTGCTTCGTGTCACTTTTTGAAACTTAGTTTTTAAAATGAAAATGCAGCACTGAGAAGTTCTTCCTGTTACTGGAGTTTTCCTTTATCTGCAAGATGTTTTATACTCATTTCAGCATAAGTATGTGACCATGTTGGAAAAACAATGTTTTCCTCTATAGCCTTATCATCCTATGCCAAAAATTGTAGTTTAGAGCTTTTACTCTCTACATATAAGAAATATTTTGGCCAACCAAATTCCAATAGTCTTCTCGCAACAGATTATTCAGAATTTCACATTGGTAATCTAGACTTCATGGTGACATCTTGATGAGGATCCCTGATGCTAAACAAATCAGTATCAATGGTGAAAAGAATTAACCAGCTGCAGAAATATCTGAGGCTCAGCTAGACCCTGCTGGCAGCCACTTACAGCAACAGGCAAATGGAGGAAGATGGGGTTCTGTGTGGGCTCTGCGGCGGCTCTTGGAACAGCGGTTTGTTTTGCTTTGGAACAGCAATACAGCTGACATGTGGGGTCACCTTCTGTGTCTTCAGCTTGGATCTCTTTTTAACTCAGAGGTCTTTTGGTGGTTCAGTGCTTTTACTGGAACCCTCAGGCATGTTCTTCTATGTTCTTTCATATCAGAGGTGACACTATTTTGAAGGCTTGGTTTGTACCTCTGGCCTTTGCCTGTGTAGGTATGCCTGTACCTGTGCCATGGAGGGACTGCCCATGGTCTGTGTCTTTCCTGACCTCCTAAACTTGTCTGTGCCTGATGGTGGCGGCGGTTTGTTTGTTTCTAATGTGAATATAGGTTATGCACTATACATAAATTACTTGCTTGAAACATCAGCACAGATCAGAAGAAAATATTTTTTTGTATTAGTAATAACCAGGAGTGTGTCCCATCTCTTGAGAGCAACAGCCAAGACCCAGCTCAACCCAAAGGGAATGACAGGAAATGATGAGATAATAAACATCTGAAGTGTGGGAATATAAACAACAGCAAATACAGTTCCATGAAATGCAGCTTATACAGTGGTTCCTCCCAGATCTCAGGCACTTCAGAAACAAAGGGAGGATCTTGAATCTCTGTTGGGATTTGTTCTTTGCCAGACATTTTTCATGTATTTTGTCATAACTTGTATTGTATATGATTTCCAGCCTTTCTTTTCCTTTAAAGCAGATCAAGAATGTGCCCAGCATAGTCATTTCATCTGAATTTCCTAAACCCCAAAATACATGGCAGGGCACTAGAGTAATGGAATGGTCTTCCATTATTTGAATATATGCAAGGCAGGCACAGAGAGAGATGGAGTTAAGCTTCTCTTTTGTTAAGTATTGTCCTACGTGGTAGGAATAACATTTTTGTTGGAATAGTAGGGTCCTTCTCTATCAGAGCCTTATAAATCTCACTTCAAACTTTCTTTACTGTCTTATTTTAATAATGACACACTGTGGTGGTATATTGCTGTTTGTAGGAGAACAGTATTGTACAGAAAAATAACAATTCTTATTTATTTATTATCAAGATGAAACTAATCAGACAAACATATTTAGTTGATGTATGTTGGAAAATAGAACAAAGCTTTTACTTCTTAAAACACTGTGTAACCTTCCCCCATACATCTCTTGTTGCTCTCCATCTGAACTGCCGTGTGCCTGAATGCTCCGTGAGGTTTTTAAGTGCCCTGAGAAAAGGAATAACAAATTCCCTTGGAAACCTGATTCAGTCTGCAGCAACTTGCCACACGTCGTGATGCACCAGGAGGTGCCCCGTGGTAGGGATTTCACTGACCAGTGCTGGGCCTGTAGAGATCACGTTGGAGTGCCTGGATTGTGAAGGAAACAGGATCTCTGGAGAAAGTTACAAGGCCCCTTACAAGGCAATGGACTTCTTTTCACGTTTACTGATACATAACAGATAAATATCTCATTACTGTTATCTTGATACTGAATGCCCTGTACGTTCTGGTTTTGTTCAATGTCCCGTAAACCTCTCTTGCATTATACGTTCACATGCATACAGATCTGCTATAGAATTTTCCACAGTGGTCCCCACAAGCTAAAAAGCATTAGACACCAGCTACTTACCAATGCATTTCATGATTTTGTGTTGGTTTTTGTTGTTTACCTACCAGTCTCCCACTTTCCCACAGCCCATCAGGGACATTGCTTTGGTTCTGTTTATGTGTATTTTCTTCTGAACAGTTCTTTGGGTACTTTTCACTGCCCTTGGAAGGCACTCAGAAAATTCCGTCATCAGTAAAAGTTAAAGGTCTGACTATTGGAAAAGGAGGACCAAAAGAGAAGACAGTTACCAGCTGAGTAAATAGTTGTGAGATCTTTCTGGTTTTCGCTTTACTTGGTACCAGTTCTTCTGTAGGACTGCTGAGCACTTTGCATAGACACAGACATGGAGTGGATTTTCTGAAGGGCAAGTTTTTGACTGTATCTGATAGAATCAAGTGGTCCAACTGTCCAGTAATTCACATATTAGTGCTGCTCAATTGCTAAGTGCCAAGAGGCCTTAAATAAATCCTTTACACAAGAAAAAATTGTAACTGTCACAGTACCAAGATTCTTGTGTCCTGCATAGATTTCCAAACTATGTTGTGTACTTCCCACATTTTATTTGCTCGGCCTTAGTAAAAGGGGCACTTGAATGCTTTAGAATAAAAGCTGTGAGTGCTCAGTCCGTTCTTCTAACCCAATGAAGCCCCCCGCTCTTTAGGTCTTTTGCATTACATCAGCTTGGAATAGGGCAGTATGAAAAGAACTGCCAGGCTCTGTTGTATTATGGTCCATTCCTCTCTTTTTACTTATGAACTACTCTTTACTTAATATTTAAGACTATTAAAAACCATAACTCTTAACTCAGAGGAGATAAAACAGAAAAAAGAAAGACATCAGTTTTGCTTAAAGAAGAAAAATCTTTGGTACCTAAAGGCAAACTGAAGTCTTGGAAAATAGTTTTGGGATAGTGTTAGGAGGGAACTATGTGACATGACTTAAGGCAGTATGATGTAGTGTTTTTGCTTAATGAGCAAAATGAATAGGGCTGAACTTTGAACAGGTAAAAATTGTTCTTGAGTACATCTGTAATCTGCCTTTCTGTCTTTATCAGTGAGGAATGTTCTTTCTTCCCCTGACTCAAATGCATGTTGGCTGTTGGAGCCACAGACTGGAGTCTGCTGCCAAACCAGTGCTTCTTGGTGTCTGAAAAGGTGGACCTAGCATCAGCAAGAAGCAGATACTTTATTCACAAAATAGAGGGAAACAATGTGATATGTCCAGTTCCTGAACTGTTCTCAGCATCACTGGGAGAGCAGCCCATATTTTCTCCTCAGATCCTAGCTTTCAAAATTCCTAATTTCTTTCTGGAAGGAAACAGTGGTACAAAGGCTCTTGATCAGGAAGAGAGAAGAGATTTTGGTTATTTAGGCAATCTCTTGGCATGTCCCACTTTCTACAAAGGAAGCTTGAAGATATATGGGATCTCACAACTTCAAAGATTAACATGGAAGCAAAACAGTATTGCATCAGCACTGACACAAACACCGTACAGCAGCAGGGGATGCTGAGTCAGTAGGTGTCAGTGCAATGCTCTGATCCTCCTGTGAGTCATCATGACAATAGCAGGGATTATTGATGTAACCTCCAGTACCTTTTTACGTTCAGAAACAATCCATCAGACAGACAAGAAATCATTTGTGATGTTCAGATTTTGATCTACCTATTTTGAAGCTTGATGAGGTAATTCTTTGACTTCAGTCCACGGTTCTAACCTCACATAGGGTTATGAAATCATATGCTTCCATCCTAACGTCATATCACGAGGGCGGTTGGTTTGTTTCAAAAGCTTTGAGGAAGTAAAGGAAAGTTGTTCTGTACATCCCAGATGTCACAGCAGATGTGACTAAGGAAACCCATTACCTTGATCCACCACATTGGAAATCCCCACCCCCTTCCACCTGCTCTCCTTGGCTTACCCTTGCTAGGCTGTGTAGGTCTGCTCTGTGCTAAGATAGCTTGTGACATTCTAGCTTGGAGCATAAACAATGAAATGCAGAATTTGAAAAATATACATGAATAAAAGGTCAGAACTCTCCCAGGAAAGAATAAAATTCTTTTTTTTTTCTTTAATGCATAACTATGAAAAGCAAGTTAACCTTTGGGTTTTTGAGGAATTCACCATGACAGTGGTCCAGCTTAAAAGTAAACAACTACTACTCCAAGTAAAGCGTCTAGAGATGCCCACATTTATTCTCTTGGCTCTGAAGATTGCAAAGTATGCAGTCCCAGCTTTAAACAGCTATGCTGATGTTGCTCATCCTTGGCAGCCTGGAAGGGCAGAAGTTGCTGGGCTGAATTGTTTTAGTTCAGTGGGAACAGAAGAACTATTGCATTCTGCTATTTATTTCTTTAATCTGGTCTGCTGTCAGATTTGAAATTTCCTTTAGCAATGTTACTCTGAAAAGAAGAAAGAAAAGGGAAAACTATAAATGACAAATTTTTCATAGCAGTAACAAAGATCTGGAAAAAACAGAGGCACATCTGACTCTGACAAGGAATAGGGTGTTACTGATGGATGTACAGTGCTCTGTCCCTGTGGTGACCTGAAAGAAATGATGTTTCCATTTTATCTGCAAAGGAGAAAACTTAGTTTCAAAAAAGCCTTTAATAAAGGTTTTAGTTATTTGATCTTTTTTCAGAGACTTGCTTTTCCAGAGGACTGTGGTAAGAATGTGATCTTGAAAGAAATTCAGGGAAATGGATGGTTCACAAAGAATACAGTGGGCATGATTAGCTAATGACTAATGCCACTCTTTGTGAGTGGCTACAGTTTGCCACAGGAAGTACGCAAGCGATGGGTTTGACCCAGCGTCATTCCCACGCGCTTAGAGGGAATGCCAGTGCCTGTTAGCCACGCTCTCCCTAGGGCAGCAGAACCAGACCTCAACAACCCTCCTCTGCCAGACAGTGCTTCCAGTTGTGCTGATCTCTATGCTGCAAGGTCCTTCATGCTTCACTGCTGAATTTTATTCTTGCCTTTCTGGTGGAACTGGCTGAGTTCCTCTGCATGTTTCTTATTTCTCTCTTCAGTGCTTTGTATTTTGAAATAACCACGTGCTTTTTTGCTTTGACTTCCCCTAAATTAAATCTTGTTAAATCAATAATAGCATCAAATTAAAGAAAATTCAGTAAAACAATATATGAATTTTTGAATTGGACACATAAGGAAAGATGAAGAGAAGTTTCAGAACTAAGATTTCCTGCATTCTGTATCTTGAGTGCCTGTACAAGGAAGTACTTTAAACAGAACAGTTTATCCTCTCAGTTTTAATGAGTGCTCGTCAGGTCATAATAAAAATTGCAACTCAAATTGCAATTGTAACTGGCTTCAGCACTGTCAAAAGTATGAGCTCTATTTGTTGCCCTTGTAGGGCCTTATGCAGAGCAAATTCATGACAGTGCGATCTGCAGCAGGCACTCAGTGTGCCATTGTACACGTGCAATAGCTAGCAATAAAGTATACTGGGATCCTAGGAAAGACTTGGGCTACTTCGTAGGTTTGAGACAAAATTATTCTGTACTGCTTATGGGCCTGGCTTTGTACTGGCCATATAAAAATAACAGGATTTTCCACGTCTGGCAGAGCCTGTGTGCATTACAAACTTTCCTATGTCTCACAGCGTTAGGGAAAGAAAAAGGACATGGCTGGAAATTGGGGAAATCTGTATTCTCTTCTTAGCTTCCTTATGTGACCATGGGAAAAATCTGTTCATCCTCTCCTAGGTCTTCCTCTTCATAGTCCCTGTTGTTTCCCAGGATTTCTGTCCCTTCATGCCACCAAGTTTTGTTACTTTGAGATTTTCTTGTCATGCATCTCTATAGGCTGCTGCTGTAGAAACAAAGATCTCTTATGTCGTATGTGCCAAAAGGGGCAGAGAAGTTATGTACCTTGGCCAAGATGTAAGAGAAAAGCTAATTCCTGATTTCTAGTTTTTTCCCTTTTTTACCCCAAATTATTTGCTGAGGTGTGCCAAAACAGGGTACCTTGCACAAGAGTAACTCAATCTGTATGTGAGTGATAATTCAAATTTGTGCTAAAAGGAAGTCAGATTAAATTTTGTGTGCTTTCCTACTACCATTTAACACATTAGTCTCCCCGTAAAGGAGGCCTAGCATTCAGTGACTCATGTGTTATGTAAGTAACTGAAACATTTCATAGTTTACAGAGAAGAATGTTCTTGCTCATTATGTGGATGAAAGGAGATTGCTGTATTTCAAATGACGTGTATAATTTAACACTTATTTCTAGGACTGTTTGGAACAGTGAGCAAAGAGAAACTTTAAAATGTTTGAAGAGACTTGAGTGCTTCATGGTATTTAATGTGACAGTGAAACACACAGACCAATAACTGGTGAGACTGTGCTAATGGAAGATTGGCTCTGAATGCTAACGCTTCCTTACTGATAATGGTATTTATTTTAAGACATAAGTAGATGCTAGTATTTGCCAGTCCGTAAAAAGCCGCTAAGATGTCCTATTTCTTCTGCAACTCGTTGTCTGCTGTGCCACCATAATGGAAGGAGGGATGGGAAGTAGTGTTTCACGAAGATCAGCCACGGTAAGGCGGTAAGGTAGCCAGCGGTAAAGAAAGTGGCATGGCATGCTTGCTGCAGTCAACTATTTTGGGGATAATATGAGCATGGGATATTCTGTATTTTAGCAGTGCAGAGTTCACTCAAGTGAGATTTCCCTGTGCACAGGGAAATACGTAATTGTGGTAAATTAAATGAAGCACTGCTTCTAAAATTTTGAAGCTCAGCAGAGTCCAAATGCCACCATCCTCTGCAAATTATCTTCATATATTTACATGCTTCCATGTTTTAGAGAAGCTGGATCTCATTCAGAAAGCATTAACTCCGATTCTGTCTCAGTAGTCCTGTTGATTTTTTTAACAAGACAGCAATGTCTGTCTTTCATGGGCTGTTTTTGGCAGCAGCTAGATCTGTAGATTCTCCAACAAACTGGGCCAGCCATTTCCCAGATCCCTGACTTTTTTAAACAAACGTAGCAGCTAGATACCTCCAGGCAATGACAGCGTGGCAGGTTTATGTCCTAACTGTTGAACCTTCTGTAGAAATTAATGAGATCTATGCCTTGTAAAAATCCCTGAAACTGTTGCATTATTTATTTATATTCTGCTTCAAGGACAACACTTTTCAAGCCAAGAGATGACACAAAGGAGCCTTGGGCTGTATAAATATAGAATCTTTTTATTTTTTTGGTTAATAGATACAGTACATTTTTTGACTACATATGAAAGCGTTGTTTTCAGTGCATACATTCTGCAGACAGACAGGAACAGGGCAGACATACATTCCTTGGTGTTTTGAGTATTACATGGCACTTAGTTTACTTTCTCTGAGTCCTCAGTTACTGGGCTTCCCCAGTTTTCACTAGCTGCTTTGACAGCTCAAGATCCAAGAAGGAATGACTGGAGCAGTATGCGCTGGCTCTCGTGGCACAGCATTGCCAAGCAGGACAACAGAACACTGCTCACTGTGCACCACACAGGTCTTCCTGCAACCAATGCCCTTAGGGCACTGCATTTGCTTGGGGTCCAAGTGAACCGGTCTGTGTTAACAAAGTATGAAACCAACACATGCATCACAGGACAAAGTCAGTGCTTGTGCTGAACCTTTATGTCCTATACAGTGACCAACTCTTGATAGGATCAAATCCAGAAGTCCTCCCTGAATTTTACTACCTATGTTGGTACTTAACCAAAATTCTTTCTGCCTTTTTTCTTTTATGTGTCACAGCACAAAACCAGGAAAATGGATCACAGGTCTTGGCCATTAGTATCTATAGGACGGGACAAAAGAAACATTGCTACCTTCTGTATTTTCCATTCACTTTATCAAAAGAAAAAAATAGATCCAAGGTGTGATCCTGGCCAATTCCTGCTTTCAGGAACACACGATAATGCCTCACTTTGTTGTACAGCTATTTCCTATTTGCTGCTGAGTCCTGGTGGTACCAATTTGGTGCTAGTGGCAGCTAGAGACCATTGGTCCCAAACACCCTTTCTGGAATTGAGCCAGATGGAATTTGTGAAGCAGGATGGTGCATGGCAAGGCAGAGCCAGTGCTCAACATGAAGGGTCATTGGGAAGCAAAGTCATAAGCTGCTTACTGGCCGGTAACAAGCTAACATTGATAAGCATTTTTACAGTATACAATGCATAAATGCAAGGAAAGAAGTGCCTGGCTACTCCAGGTTGCACTAGGTAGATGGCAGGCTGGATGCCTGGAGAGTTGAGCATGTTAGTGAAATGTCTAAGCAGAGCAGCTATGTCTGCAGGCAGCTGTGAATGTCTGCATCATTAGCATTCAGGGGGTTTAAGTGTCAGTGTTTTTGTTTGAGCTTGTTATTCAGAAAGACTTTACGTTTTTATCTGGCCTTTCTTGATATCCTGTGCAGATGGTGTGGGCCCAGCACCCTGGCATCCCTTCTAATGAGGTTAATTTGTAAGAACCAAAGAGAAATCAAATTGAGAAAGCACTAAGAGGAAGGTGAGGCTCACGTAGATAGACACCAAACTTCATCTCACTACAGACACCAAAAATTAAAAAATTAGAAGAGTGAAAAAGCTTCTCTCATTCAGGGAAGGATACAGAGATGCTTCCAGGCACATCAGAGTAAACCAGTTTCCTGTGCCTATATTGGAAACATTTTTAATGTGGGAAAAAAGCTTACTTCAGTGTGTCTAGTTCAGCCTCTGCAAGAACGGAGGATGCACAAATTACCACAGTGAGATGGGCTCTATATCTGACTTTACTCAAAAGAGGAAAGCATAAGCTGCGATGGGTAAATACCAGCACACAGACAACAAGGAGAGCAAGGAGGAAGTAGGGGCCCAGGCTGCCAAGCCCACCTGGCTGCTGACAGTGCACAGGGGAAGGCACTTTTTGGCAGACTGTATGGCTGGAGGGTGCTGGGAGGAGACAACACATTTGTTGTGAGCTCTAAGCTCCTCTGCCCCAATTCTGCAGAGTTACAGAAAGAAAAACAGGACAGTGGGCTCCTTTAAGGAAAACAAAGGTACTTCTCAATACTCCATCCCACTGAGTTCACTGAGATTAGAAAAGGCAGGTGGCGAACAAGAGCTGAATAAGAATCCCTGAGACATCTGAAAAACTATGAAACATCACCTCACTTAGACAACTTGGCTCCTTCTGATGCTCTAACTGATACACCAGCCTGCAGTTCAAACAGAAGCAGTGGAAATCCCTCCCCTTTGCCTTGAGCTGCAAAGTGACACTTTCAGGAATGAGATACATCTGCTGGAATCATGGAGGTCCCTGCTTCCTTACTGAAACTGACTGATGTGGAAAGCAAGCGAGAGCTGGGACACGAGGGCCAGCAGAGCGCCGCCGTGAGCTGGCACCAGTGGGTGCTGCAACCTGCAAGTGTCAGTGAAATGCTCTGTGGAGATCCTTAACTCTGCTATGTCTGCGCATCTTTTGACTAAAATACAAATATTACCATATAAATGAATCACTACATTTGTTCCTACTGGGTAAACTATATACATCATTGTAAGAAAAGAACAATAATTAAATTAAGGGAGGAGAGAAAAAGACAAAATATTAGTAAATAAAATAGAAAACACATATGTTCAGTAATACTTTTAGGTAATATTTTTGCTTCTTACAGTTACCATAGAGGGAAAAACCTTCAACTTAAAATAAACATTTCATCCCTGCTAAGGAGGAAAGGCAGTGTGCTCGGCTCTCTTGGAAGAAGGCACTTCAAACAGCAGCATTTCCCAATCTTTTTTAAAACTGAGAGCAGAGTTGCACTTTTTTTGTTTTTCCTATGTGTGCTTATTTCAAAGTTTATAAGCAGAGCTTTTTAAACATTGTCATTTTCTTCTGCTACACAACAAGGCACAACAACAAACCACCTCATGCTGATTGATGCCAGTAACAGCAGAGCCAGACAAACCATAGGCACCTTTCTTTTTCTTTCTGCCACCTGAATAAATTATTTTCCAAGTAAGTGATCTGTTATTTGATCAGAGCTATAGATAATTTCCTATTTCATGAAAAACTGATCCGGTGAGTTTTCTGTGACCCATCAGATGAATTATTTCCCAGTATTCCGTAACTTGACCAACTTTACCTCATACATAGACACTAACATACAAAGAAGTGCAAAAATGGCCATAAAGCAACTACAGACCACAGTTATTTGCCAGGCTCACTATGAGCAACGGCCCATGGGCTCCTGCAGGTGATTTCTTAAACAGCTCAAATCTGAGGCTGAGGAGAACAAGACATGGTTCCCAAGAGCCCTTCCACCAGATGCTTTAGCATTCACAGTTAGGATGGCATGGGCTTTGGGGATTTCTCCCCTTTGATCATACCTGAGGCTTTTTCTGTTTAGTTCAATGCAACCAACTGTAACCAGTCTTCCAGAATATTGTCTTCATTGCTGCAAGGGCGGTTAGGCTGTCTTCGCCAAGGTAAAATAATTGTTTGCCAAGTGTTGGATGTTTTAGAAAGAATTAATTTGTAATCATTTTAGTTTGTAGTTGATTTCTTTCTCTAAAGAAGTCTAATTAGAGTATCAATTCTAAAAAAGAAAAGGCACGGGTTATGCAGACCTTGGAATAAACTGCACAAAGTTATGTCCAGGTCTGGGTTTATAACTTAGGAAGTTATAGGCTTGGCTGTCAACCTACATCTTTTTTATCTTTGCTTTTTCTATCTGAAAACTCCCTTTACCCCTTCCTAGATTTCTAATGTCAGCACTGGATTTTCCCAGCACATTAAATGACAAAGATTAGTTGCTTGATTCTGAGGTTGCTGTGAGGATGGTTGGGGTGTGCGTGGGAGCTGGTGTGCACACCTGTAGGCCAGCAGTCCCTGCTGCACACCGCTTTTGCCAAAGGACAACACGCTTTGAATTGCTCAGATGTGAGAATTTGTGACCCATTCAGACCGGCACGAGTGGATTCTGAAAATCTTTGCAGCACTCGTGGATGGTTTAGATACAGAAGGCATGGCAGATCGTAGCAGTATTTACCTTGGCAAGCAGCTGGAGACAAGTGTGTTTTACATATGCTCACAGCTGAGAATGGGCTGGTATTCCCAAGATCAAACTGTTGGGCATCTGCCATAGAATTCAAAGGAAGAGCTTTTTTTCCCCAATTTTAAATAATCTGTGGCCAGAAAGGAAACAGAGAAATGCTGCTACACTGCTGATGCCTCAAGGTTATTTATGCGTTCATGTGTCACTCTCATATTGTGGATGAGTATTTCATGCACATTCACACAGATGTGCACGTGTGCTGGGAAACACCGCCTGCATGAGCTGAAGGTTCTTACTTAATGCAGTGCTGATGCCTTGCAGTCACTACAGATGCATCTCCATCATGGCTCCCTATTGCATAATGTTAAAGAAGTTGCTGTTTGAACAAGGAGGGAAAACAGGGCATCACATTTAACAACACTGTATGTATATATATATGTATATATGTATATATACATATGTATATACATAAATGGATGCTGGCTGCTTCTCTGTTGTGTCGTTTGGGGAGTGGATCCTCTTGGCAGTGGAAATTGTTAGATCACAAATTGTAATAAACATATTTTGGATTTCAAAATATTCCAGAAACATTTACTGAAGGTGAGTTCCCAAGTTAAGAGAAATGTTTTAATTTTTGGATTCTTTTCAAACACAAAACATTAGAGTTTATGGCTCTAATTATCAGCTGATACCTTCCAGCCTCACACCAAGCAACCCCTAAAATGGGTGCAGGACCAGTGGGATCAGTACTGTCACAGCTATCGTGAGGGGTGACTCTTGGTGACTTACGGAGTAAAATATGGTTAATAAACAATCCCTGCTAAGGGAGGAAGGATGGGAGCAGTTCTGGGTTACAGCTCCTATTAACAATTCTTATAGACAGCGTTCTAATTTGCCACATATTTTGCAATAGGCCTTTAAAGATAGAGAAGGGATGCTCTTAAAGATTTTCTGCTCACATCAGAGATGTGCCAGATGAAACATAAGAACCAGTGTGCTGCGGGGTTCCCCCTTGGTTGGCACACAGCCTTTTTATGGAATCCATCGTGGCCAAACGAAGCACCAAAGGCCCTGCACCAGGCTGGGCTGGTTACACTGGGGGTGCAGAGCAGTGCACAACAGAGTTGTAATCCGGAGGGGGGCTGTGGCACTCCAGGCTTGGATCCATAGGAAGGAGCACAGAGTCTTCCAGTGGGAAGTCCATGGTGTCCTCTTCAACCTGCAGTGCGGGCTGGTATTTGACAGCTTCACGTTCATGGTCAGATAAGATGGACTCTTTGCTCCTGCTAACAGCTCGCCGCCTGTTGAGAACAAGCAGTATGATATATGGATCCATGGGTTTTATCTGTGTTACTCATGGTTAAAATTATTTATAGACATTTACATATATAAAGCATTTCAATTTAACACTGCAGCACTATGTAAGTTGTTGGGTTTTTTTTAAGAACTAGGTGCATTGTAAGCAGATTCAGGAGTAAAGCTGGGAGTCCCAGTGCTCTCTCTGGTTAGCCTTATGTGTTTCAGTGCACTCTATATGTCTTAGTTATAAATGCACCTGTCCTGTACATGCAGTAATACTGTCTTTATGATATTTGACTTTTCTGAAATCAGAACTGAAGACTATGACTATGACTTTTCTTTAACTGTAATAAAGGATGAAATGATGAATAATCATATCAGACTCCAATTTTAAATGATACTAAAAGCACTGTAGGGCAAGATCTCTTTGATGTTCTCCAGCCCAGTAAAATTCCTGAGCTGCACACTAGCAAGTGGTAGTGATGCTCAGTGTGACAGCTGCTGGCCTGTAACCAGTTCTATCAAAAGTCTCATTTTCTGCTATCTCCTCCTATTACAGGTGATCCAGGTGCAGAGTTCCAGAGAAGCAGCTTAAATCACCAGAGCAACCTCAGTGTCCAAAGTGGAAGAACTCAAGGGAGAATTTGTATCACAAGGTGACCCTGAGGAACAGCAAGCATTGTGGAAAAAAAGGTACTTGTGTTGTAGACTGCCTTAAAAATTATTTTGGTAAACCTGGTTTCTTCCATTTGAGGAATTCTTGGAAGAGAGTTGGATAATTTAGGAATGGCTCTGGTAAGAATCCCAACCTGAGAATGGCTTTTGAACCTCTTCACTTTGCTTACACACCATTACCATGCACCTCTCTAGGGTAAGTCACTCACAGACTGGTTGTGACATTGCACATCTTGGCTCAGATTGATTTGTGAGTTGCCTGGGAAGACTCAGAACTAGGCAGTGCTCAAGCACTTTCAGCGTATATTACAGATTTGTTTAAAGGAGAGTAATGCTACTTCATAATCACACGAAATCAAACCAAAACAGTCAACAGCCATCACATGATTGTGTTACTCATTACATTTATTTTATCTGTACTGCTTCAGTGACTGCAGTCCCCAGCAGGTGATCAGAGATTGGGGGTGTTGAATGTTTCTCAAAGAAAGTGAAACCATTTCCTGCTCCACCGAACATAAAGCAATAGCAAAGAGACAGATACAGAAATTGAAGACCAGGGGCAGGTACAATGAGGAGTGGAAGCAGTAGATCAGGAGCTGTTGTATTGTGCAGGTGCAACACAGAGTGCTGCAATCCTAGGAGCAGCTGGTTCTGGGCAGGACAGAATTGCAGCATGCAGCTGTGCTCAGACCTGCCAGGTGATGCCACTGTGACTCCAGGACTTGTATTACCTTGCCTCTGAATCTGGAACTTAGCAAGTGCTTTGGTTTTCCTACCAGCTGCAAATACTCTCAGTCTGAGTGACAGAATTAGAGCCAATGCCTCCATTTAAAATGTTGCTAATTCTGGAAAGGTCATGGGCGCAGTGCATTGGTAGAGTAGAATACTACTTTATGAAATATATCCACAGTCACATGTAAGAGCCTGTCCATCTGTAAATTATCCACCCCTGTAGGTCTCTCTTAGAGAACTGTGCAGCAGGTGATGCTGTGTGCATCCCAGTGCACGAGGCTAGGAATAATAGGCTTGCAGCCAGACTCAAGCAGAGCAGATTGCTGCAGTCTCAGCCGGCTGCAATGGGAGACTGGCTGCTTTGTGGCTGGCCTGATGTTAGCATGCAGTGCTGGCTTCACACAGAATGTTCGTGTCCCTAGTTGGGTCTTGAGGAGCTGAACACAGACATCAGAGTGGTAAGAGCCAGCCCACCACCTCCTGCACATCCAGAATAAATCTGGGTCCTATGACTTCTTAAGTGCAAAGACACAGTTTATAGATTAAAGCCAATGTTACTATGCACTTAGACTTACACAGGGGTCTGAAACCAAATTCTAAAATAAATAGTAACCCTGAGAGCTTCAACAGAAACATGCCATGCTCTGATTTCACAGTCTACATTTCTGGCTTCTCATTTGCCAGGTATTAAAGCTGTTGTTGGAGACAAGGCAAAGCTTGGAAGTACCTGTGTAACTTGGCCCCAGTCTGTGTAGTTCAGGGTGTTGCAGAACAGAAACGTTAGGGGTTAGTTTGGCTACACAGTGGGAAACTTTTAGAACCATGTAGCCTTCCAACAAGTGTTCCTGTTGGGTTTCTGCCCCTGAGGCCAAGGGATATCTCAAGGAGTGCAGAAGGCTGATGGGCGAGGTTGGAAGCAAATTTTGTCATTAGCCATGTGATTGCAGAGCAAAATGCAATTAACTTTAGAAACTATCCTTTCTTTCTAAATGCATTTTCTAAATTGAAGCTATGCAAGAGTCTTGCATTTTTCCCTTTTCTGTTCTATGCTTACTGTCACTCCAATCTGCTCTGTTCGTGCTCAGACACGGAGAAATGTACACATGCTTGGACTGTATATTGGCAAACCAGACTGCAGCTTCCCTTTTCTGTCTCTCCTTGAAATCTCATTTTTTGCATGTGAACTGCCACAGCACATCAGTCAGTGCAGCTACGCATTGCCCCTGGCAGCGCTCAGTGCTCTGCCTCAGGGAGCAAAAACCCCTCTGTGCCCTGAGCCAGATGTACTGTCCTGGATAAGGTAGCACAATTCTCCCTGAGCCCACAGATAAATATTTTCTGATAGAAGTCATTAGATTAATCACACAATAGCTACAAAAGTTAGTAGTGGATATGCAATTAAATAATTTCATTAGAAACTAGCCATTATTTGACTCAGTCCTGCTGGGTTGGTATTACGCTGCCCCAAAGGTATCTCCTTAGGCTGATTTTGCCTAACTTTGGAAAACTGCAGCACAGGCAGTGACAAAGGAGACATTCAGTTTGGGTAAACCTGCTCAGCACTGTGGCTGTGCCATCCAGCTCCGTGCAGCTGTCAGTGTTCCCCCCCCAGCACAGTGTGAGGATGAGGAATGTGAACACTATGATGCTCAGTGAAACATGGTGAGGATGAGATGCACCAACACTGTGACAGTCGGTGAAAAACAGTGAGGATGAGGTATGACATCAGTGAAACACATCTGCCCACTGATCCAGGCTGATCACATTTTACATGAAGACCAACTTGAAAACTTTTCTGTCCTTCCCAGAACATGTACTGTTTGTGGCAGGGCACAGGGAAAGATGAAAATCTAAAAATCTGACCTGAACGCTACCATTTCCTATCCTTAAACTGATTTTGTAACCAAAAGGACTCTCTTTCATAATAGGCACACTTGTATGCAGCACTGGTTGGGGAAACACACTGCAGATGCAGTGAGCTGGCTTCAGCCTTATTTCATTGGCAGCACTGAGACTGCAGGGCACAGCACTTGACTCCTCTCTTTCAGAAAGACACCTGCAAATTAGGGAGGTTTATGGAAGAAGTACAAACACTATGAAAGCCCTGGAGGAACCAGTAGTGAAAGATGAGAAGAATGCAAATGGGTAGCAACAAATGACATTCATAGCAACCAGAAAATCCTGCAACACTTTGGGATGTGTTTCTACACTGAGCCTGGAGCTAGTGCTGTTTGTCAGATTTAAAACCAAAACTAGGATAGACTTGGTGCTAATGTGGATTCATGCTCCCAGTGCCACTAACTGGAAGCCTGCTATGTCTGTGAGTGTTTGTACCACGAGCCTTGGTGCCAGTTGTGCACATGAAGGGGCTGTGTGAGGCTCCAGTGCTGTCAGCAAATCCTGTGGCTGAGACACAACCTGAACAAGTGCTTTTTAGTGTGGTGCGGTGGTGCGGGTAGTGAGATCTTTTCAGTACCCATTTTAACTGTGCTATGTCACATTTTCTGCTATCGATGAAGTTTGAAAAGTCCAGGAATGAAACCGGGTGAAGAAAAACTTAGCCTGAGTATTAAGTAACCTTCCACAATATTTTTTTAAAGTTTTCTAGAGAGGTGTCAAAGTTGTTTGGAAAATACCACAGAGGGTAATGCTGTAATAATGAGAAGGCCAGAGAGAACTGATGAAAAATTTTCACCTTTCTGTAAGAACCAGGCTTCTTGGTCAGAGTTAGAAACGTACTGCAGTTGCCAAGAAGCTGGCAAATCATCAGTGGGGCTGTTTGTGTCTGTATCAGAGGGCAGCAGTTTCTAACAGCTCAAATCTCAGGGTCAGTGACTTGAAGAGGAGCACGGAGGGAGGTGCTGTGAGAAAATCGTGTGTCCCTGAGGTCTACAGCACAAGGACAGCACTTATCCCCAGCTGCTCTTATTGCTTTGCAAGTGCCCAAGTATCTTGCCCTCCGTAGGAGAAACAGACTCTTGCATCATGTGGAAATCCTGGGCTTGTTTGGACGCTGTGCTTTGGGAAAGCTGAGAGGTGTGCTGGGCACTGCCAAGCAGAGCAGTTTGTCTCCTGGCTGCATCTCATAATGAGATGTGGGAGCTTCATGGTCCTATAACAGCTTTCATAGGTGTCTGATGAGGCACAGGGTACTAGAGATTAATTTGCTTTATTTTTTCTGCGTGGAAAGAAATGAAAGGGTTATTTCTTCCTCTAATAGCTGTTTGCTGTCTGTTTGCTGTTCGCTTTAAGACACCCTCAACAGAATTTACTCCTGGGATTCCTCTGGCTGTATCACTGCAATCAGTAGCTGCTGGCAAGGAAAGCTCAAGGGATTAAAATCAAGAATTCATTGTTTTGAAGCATTTCTAACCACAAAGCACAGCTAGAATAAAGTTCTAACAGGAAAAATCACCCACTCTCTGAGTGTATGCCCCCTCACAAGGCTGGTCACCTCTCTGAAATTCAAACCACCCAGCCTTTGACTTTAGCTCCAGCACTCAGAAGGTGGTGAGATGAAAAGCACTGCAGTTAGAACCAAACTGAAGTCCCTGCCACTACAAGCATATAGTGTGATACTACATCTGCTGTTTCAGTGTGCTCATCATAGGTGAAAAATCTGCTGAAACTAAGTTCTGCTGTGGAGTAGAAGTATTTCCATGCCTCATTTTTCTGTTACATCAGAAAATATCAGCTCGGCTGCATTGCTGTTGAACACCTTGCATCTGGACATAAATGCCTGATGCACCTGCACAGCAACATTTTGTTCCTATCTTGGTGACCTGCCTTAGGTCCACTTGGGCTCTGACAAAGGCAGAGCCCTCAGCAATGGGCCCTGAGTGCAACATCAGTGCTCAGTGTCAGCTGAGCCTCGTGGACCCTGGCCAGTGCCAGACATGGCATTATGACTGTTTGAAAAGGAGCCAGGGTAACTGTTTTTGAGAGGGAGACACACAATTAACAAGGGTGACTTTATTTCCCTTGTTAAACCAGAATCCCTTTCTGACCTTTCTCAGATATTTGAAGACTGTTCCACATGTTTTTGAGGCTTTTTTTTCCAAGTTAGCAGCAGAGGGGGGCAAGGAGTGTCATGTCTCAAATGAGAGGATGTTGAGATGCTCTGCAACTACGTAAAAAAGTTTGTTGTGCCAATGGCATTCTGCAAGGTTAAAAAAAAAAAAAAAAGCTGGCAAAATAGCTGGACCTCAAACACTCAGTGAAAGGACTGGCCAAGGAAAAACATCTTCCCATTCACCTGACAGCAGCTCAGAGGGATTTCCTGAAAATCTTGAGAAAACAGACTTTTAGGGGATTTCTGTGTTTCTGCATCTGGCTGGATGTTGAGCTCTCAGCAGAAAGCTTAGAAGGGGAAGAGAGAACCTTGCTTTTCCCCAGTTCCCTCATATCCAAGGGTGGAAAAGCAGTAGGGGAAGTGCAGTCAGAGGTGGCTGACATCTCCCAGTCAGATTTTACCGGGGAGGCTGTGTGTGTTGTGTGCGTCAGCATGACATCATGCAGCAGAGAGGTGAATCACAGCAGGTAAAGTAGTGTGGCAATACAGTTCCTGACATTTGAGCAGCTTCTTTTTTAGAGCTGGTGCCATTTGGTTTCCATAGCAATGCACTGCACTGTGCAGAAATCCCCTCAGCGTGTGCGTAGGACAGATACGTGAACCCTAATCCCAACCTCTGCTAGTCCTGTGCCAGCTGTGTGAGTGCTGCACAGTGCTGCTGAGCAGCAGGCTCCTAAGGGCATACTCATGTTCTGCAGCATCTGAATGCTCCCTGCTAATGCTGCACGGCTCTTTACCTTTAGTTAGGCAACCTTCCCCCTTTTCTACTCTCTGCTTGTTTCTTGCCATCAAGCATTCATATAAGAATATATAGTTTTAAGGTCTGAAAAGACAAGGCAAGCTTCTTCAGAGTTATACCTCCTTTGAAATACTTTTATATTCTCACTGTGCACTTTCATGTCAACTCCCCCATACTATACAGGAATTGTGATAGCCTTTTTTACATCTGTTGTCTCTCTTTAATGTGACAAACTGTGACTCAACGCAAAACAAGAAATTGCTCTGATGGGAAAAATCTTTGAGTTTAATGCAGAGGAAACCAACAAAAATCTAATCAACGGATTTCAGAGGAAACTCTAGGCTGTTCAATTAAACTGCAATTAGCTTAATTAACTGAGTAGTATGGAATACTTTGCTCTGGAATTGTTTTTTAACAATATTTTGAGTAACTTGTCTCTGAAATTCTACATGTTGGCATCTGAATCAGTACATGGGTTATTATTGCCATTATTCATTTTAACAGAGGTAAAAATGCAGACCAGTTTCACTGCTAGGTTTGCTTCCTGCCTCTGCATGACTCTTACAGAAACAGAAAGAACTGCTAGCTAAGAAATCATCTGCTTTTGTTCTTCTCTGATGGACTGTACCATGAATGGATAACATACAGCAAATACTGGCACAGCTTCTACTTGTAAACTAAACAACAAAAATGCAATTCATAGGATTATGTAGATGGTAGGATTAAAGTCTTCTCTGGAGGACTGTCATGACAGCTGTGAAACAGCAAATGAAGAACTCCCAGCACTGGTAAGTGCACCTTACAAAAATCTGTAGTGCTTAAACTATCCTTCACTAAACATTCCTTCTTCATCTTTCCCACATCCCACCAATTGCAAAGGTGCCAGCCCTGTGCATCTAAAATTACATAGAGCTCTGTTACCGGAATAATAATAAACGTTATTCTCTGGATTAATCATTCACATTTTCCAAACTTTGTTCTACCACTACGAAGGAGTCAGGAAAAAAGCCAAAGTAGAGGTGTATGTCTTAAGCTATTTTGCTCTTATCATCTGTCATGAGCAGAATATTCTGTCCTAGCAGACTTAGAGCATGAACAAGAGCAACCAGCTTCACTAGAGAGTGCTCTGCTGTTTTTTGAATGTGACTCAGAATTGCAAAGCAACTTGGCTTACTTTGGCAAAAGGAGTTCGGTTGGTTGATGAGACATCATGTGTTCAAAGCTGATGAAATGGGTTTTCATTTTTATCACAAGAATCAACTTTTTTCACGTTAATTAACCTTCCTGTAGTAACAATACAACAATGCTGTATCCCTTCCAGAGACCCAGAAGTGTCTTTTATGTTCAACTTCTTTCTGGAAACAGTTTATATCATAGTTTTCTTGATCTTAAAACACGTTAACCATGACCTTTCTGTTACAGTACTGAAATCCAGAGTTGCTTCTCCTTCTAGCTTGTTTATGAAGTGTAAAAATTTTCCTTTTGAAACCAGAAACAAAACTATAAATTTTGGAAGCATTTTTCTGAATGGAACACTGGCTTCAAAAGAAATGCATCAGAAGTACTCACGCGAGTGCCATGATCCCGTAAGGCCACGAGCGGATTTCCAGCCTCTTTGGACTTTTAATCTCATCTGATGTCAACACCATCCCGCTGTCTGACTCCTGGAGAGCAAAAAGAGGAGAACATCAGCAGAGTGTCAACATGGAGGACTCTGAAATTAGAAGTTGTATACCCAGGGGAGAGTGTGGGGAAATCAAGCTAAACCAGAACTGAAGTCAGTGGAGAAGGAAAGACAAGGAGTAGAAACAGCAAATTCTAGCTCTTTCATTTTGTGACGATACAGCTTTTGGCCCAGAACTTCACCTCATAAAATCGTCTCCAGTTACAAAGCAGACAGAACAAGGGCAGGAGAATCCAATTTCTCCTTCATTGTGGCCTGCAGAGGTTGGAGCTTCCTGTCCACGTGGTTATCAGGGAGGTACTAACAGGAAGGTGACCACCTGTAGATGTGATACTGCAGTGTTATATGGTGATTTTTGTGTGCTCGAACTATTGTAGGAGCTACCAGCTTCTCTGCGTATTTGTAAGATCACAGGCATTGTCAGGGAGAGCTGGACAGCAGCCATCAACCTGCAAGGCACATGTTTGCATCAAAACTTCCAGTTGCGTGCTATCTAGTGACATGCTTAACACAGAGATATGTCCAGTTGGTATAGGAAATTAAGTCCATTCTTCTGAATTTTCTCTTATCAGGGCCACTATTATCAGTTTTCAGCCAGCTGGTCCTGATTATGCAGCTATTTAGCCTGGATTTCTCTCTGTCTTTTATCTTTATTATTTCCCCTTAAAATAACATGCTCTAGAAATAATTTATCTCAGTGTTCCTTTTCAATTTTCTTACAGAGAAATTGTAAAAAAAAATAATCTTACCAAGATACTACATAAAATCAACAGAATGGCAGGAAGGTGTGGTAGAGATTTAGAGTTCCTGGGCAACTTTTTCAAATAATGACCTAATCAGCATTAATGCCTTGGTATTTAAGATAATTGTAGTAATCCAAGTGCATTTACTTAGTCCAAAAGTAGACCATACCATAATTTTCTTCAGAAGATTCGCAATGATATCTCACATTCACTTCCAATCTGTTAGTGTATTACCCTTTTTTTTTAAAAAAAACTTTTCTCCCTCCTTGTAAGGAGTTGCTTTAAAATGCCATGAAGAAAGAACATTTAGGAAAGTAACACTTGTGCTGGCAGCAAAAATCTCTTACTGACACCAGCTCTATCTACTGAATGTCTCCACATGATTCTAAGGAACAAATCTTTATCTGTCAGAAGGAGGTGCAGGAACCAGAGGAAATTCTAAGCCCCTAATCCCTGAAGAGGCACTGATAAAGGCACAGAAATTACATTCAGCAGAATGCTAGGGAATAATGAGCATCAACTCTGTGCTCCCAAGGGAGCACTAACTGGGGGTGCTGGGCTGTCCCCAGCAGCAGGTAGCTGCTCACATTCTTCTTTTCTCTTCCTGCTCCTGAAGGTGCATGCCTTCTTCCATTTCTACCCAACTTCTTCTTTCTACTTGCTTCAAACATGCATTACAAACGTCTCTCTTCAGTGCACAGGATCTGTCACTGAGGCAAGTGGGATGCGCTGCAGCCGATTATTACCTGAGTAAATTTATGAGTTTTGTTTTGTTTTCTTTGTTTAAATAAGAAAGTAAAAAAATAGAAAAAACCTCCATCCCAGAACCTTAATTTCAGGGGAAGCCAACAAGCCAAGCAACAAATTCTGCAACAAAACAAGCCTTTGTTTTCCACTGGAGTGAAAATGAAACCTTTCAACACCCTCCCACATGCAGAACCACTAAGCTATCAATAAAAATGCCCACCTAGATCGGGGAACTTGCAAGGTAAAGCCCTTTGAATCAAGGAAAGCCAGTATTTGAATCTTGGTCAGGTTCCTCCTGAACTGACCCCCTCACCATCCAGCTGTTGCCTGGTTCAGCCAGCCAGAATCCCCTGGGGACATTTTCTTCAAAGGCTCAGTTTCAGTAAGCTGCCATTTTCTTGCGGGGAAAAAACCAAACCAATATTGAGATATGCTCCTGTCTGGCTGTAACATAAAGCTCTGCAGCCTGACCAACATCAGTCTACTCACACAGGAGCTTCTCTTCAAATTATTTGTCAAAGTAAGTGCAGGTTCCTCTGCTGTCACACAGCCCTGTGTGTGAGATGCTTGGGCCAAATATTCCTCTCCATTTAAAACCTTTTTTCTGACCACAGAGATTTCAAACACTCTGATAACCGTTTGGTGTTGGTGCCAAGCAGTCAGTGTTCCTCGTGGAGAAGGACACAGTCACCCCGCTCACCTCATGCATCACCTTCTCCTTTCCCACTGAAACTTCATCAAACGTCTTCACACTCAGAGGGCGCCTTTTGCTGCCGCTGCTGGAAGATAGGAAGTTGAAGGGCGACATGAGGCCCAGGCAGGTGCTGGTAGCTCAGCTAGTAGCCCTGACACAGCTCCATTCCCATCCCAGTCTTTCTTTGCCATCTCCTGTAACTAACAAACAACGCTCTGACAAATATTTTTGTCCAACTCACTTAGAACTGCCACACTGTGAGAACAACCCAGCTACATCAGATCTCCCTCTCCTTCACACCCGTGCTCAGACATGTATTTTTCTTACCCAGTTTCCACTGCACTCCAGCGATTAACACAGTTGTTCAAATTTTCCTCCACTGGGCAAGTTTTGGAGTTAGGCTCTCCATCAGGACACAAGGTAATGTTCAGTGGGATATAGTCTTTACCATCCTATAAAATAATTAGCATAAGAGAACACAAAGCTGGTAAATGCTGTTTTACACTCCATCTCAGATGTTAAAAGTTACCATATTATACAGGGCTTCACAATGGGAAAGGACTATTTTTTAATTTAGTTGTATATTTCTGCAGAGCACTCTTTAATGTTCATCATAACACACAGAAGTTAGAATGTGCAGCTTTATACAACACTTACTGTGTGGAGGGCTTTGTATGAGGAAAATTATTCACTGCATAATCTATGACATAAAAAGATTGAAAACTCTCTAACTTCCCAGTGGTCATCAGCAGTTTGGTCTGTTTTCTCTTCCAGGCACCTGTCCGAGCTATTGCCCCACCAGTTCTCACTGCACTCACAGCTGTTGTAGACATCCCTCACACATGGCATGGCAGAGCCAGGCGCACAGAGGGGTCAGTGGGTGTGCAGCCAGCAGCTGGCTCTGCTGCCTTTCACAGCAGTGCCCTTGGTGAGTTTGCTGCAATTTCCTTGTGATCACTGCTGCATTCCAGATGCTTGTCTGTTCTGCCCCGGTGAAAGGGAATGGAATTTCACTGATTTACCCTTCCTCAAAGCAATACCCTGCACTGTCATTGTGCTGGGAATTTCAAGGGGCCAGTATTAGGGACACAAAAATCCAAAGTTAAGAATTTTAGAGGAGCGAGGAAGCAGCAGGAAGTCACAAAGTCCTTATGGCTGATACAATTTAACAGAATTTGGAATTGGTTAAATAATACAGTTAAGTAATATTGCCTACTTGGAGACTTTTTGCATATTATCAGCTTAAGGAGTTGCAGCTTAGGAAGAGGCAGTCCTTCAAAAAGCCTGGAAGGATTTTATTCCTCGTTCTTACAAGAAATTGGTGCCACAAGTTTAATGGAATTCAGTTCACATATTAATAAGGTCCGCATTGTCATTTACATCACTGCAGAAATCATCAGAAATTGCCAAGCCCTAAAACTATTTGTCCAAATTTTCCTTTGCTTTTGAACCATTTTAGTGCCCTATTCCCTTATCATGATTTTATATCTCCCTAATTTACTTCACTTTCAGCACAAAGCTCACAAGCTCTTCATATTGCAAACTGGGCCCTCTTCAACTTGGCCTCACTAAATTTATTTACAAACAGGAAAGAGCTGGAGGAGAGTTGTAAATTGACAATTACGTAGTGGATCAGGTTGATTTCACTGAGGAAGGAAAGTGGTTAACTATTATGAAACTAATAATTATGTAATTGACTTTCTGAGATTCACACTGTATCCTTTTAAAGCTCCTAAGAGCGCTGATGAACATAAGCTCAGAATTTGAGAGAGACAGTTCAGCCCAACTAGCAATTTACTATATTGAAATCTAATTAAAATTGTTTGTGAGGTAAAGCACCAGTGTTCCTCTAAGGGGCAAATGAGCCAATATTTAAATTAATGTACTGCAAGTTTCTCTTATTAGATATGGATGAACTCCTAGTTTTGAAATACAACCCCTTTTGAATCATTAACATTTTCTTTACCCATTTCAGCAGCCATTTTCCTTGTGAGCTTTGTTATGAAATCAAATCTAATATTGCTGCTTAGCACAGCCTTTACTTGTGAACAGGCACATCCACATCCGCACGCACACACATTTGTATAGGTCCATGTTCACTGCAGAAATATTTGTGTTGCTGTACCTGCTGTACATTGGCCTGAAGAAGGTCTCCTAAGCGCTCTACAAGCTCAGTGAAGGTGGGTCTCTCTGTGGGCACTCCATGCCAGCAGTCCAGCATTGTTTGGTAGCTAGATAAAAACCACAGGTATTGAAAAAATAGAATGACACAATCTTTGTATCCAAACTGCTTTTTTTCTGCTACTGAATGTTTTGGTCCTCACTCGGGTAGTTTGGGATTAAGATGTGCTCAAATCTCCATGTGCTGAAATTCTACTCCAGTTCCACATGGAACATTTTTTAATCTATCTGTTGTTTCAAAAAAGCCTGTGGGCTTTTCATTCTCACCTAGCTTTAGACTGATTTGACTGACAGGCCCTACTGATGTTGCTGAAATAAGTCATAGCTATGGATGCCAGCACACAACAGTTTTCTGAGTTTACATTCACGAACTACAACAAACTTAGGGAGATCTGTTCATCTTCTTGTTGGCAGAGGTTGAGCTGACTTGGCCTTTCACTAGCATTCATCTGTTATCAGGAGATCCAACATATGCTCAACTACGATGTTTACTGAAAACAAAATGCAAAATACAGCCATCATCTGAGAAGGTCTCCTTCCTCCTCCAGACTTATTATAATCTCCTTTGTGATACTTAAATGACGTGCAGCATTTCTCAATACAAAGCCAGGAGCTCTTACACTTCTGGAGTAGAATATTCTGGTGACCTCATCCGGGTTCCTTCCTTGAGCCGTCGGCAGAAGTCCTCGTCTATCTGCACTCCGGGGTATGGAGAGGCACCTGGTGGGAAATGTAAGGGGGTGCTCAGTGAATGAAACACGAGTTGGTGGCATCCGCTGAGAAATGAGATCGTCTGGAGTCTTGTAGTGAAAGAGGCTGGAGCAAAGAAGGGGTTGTAACCACTGTCTAAATGTTTCAGTTGGTGACCCATTACAGACTCACTCCTTCTTTTTAGAGGTTTCAGTCACACAGTCTGCCCTGAATCTGTAATATAGGGTGGATCACTCCAAGGTAAAACATGACAGAAGAGAAATAAACGTTTTTAGTTTGAGATTTCAGATGACCTCTTGGTAAGGGATTTCTAGTTCATGCAGTTATGTATGGTTTTCTAGGGAGACTGATTTCATTTATCTTCAGAGGAAAATGCATTAATTGAATGTACTGTTCTCTGCAACCAATTAGAGAAAAAGGGCTTATCAGAACTTGTGATCATTGTTTTATAACACCTACACTTTACAATGCACCACAAATAGGAGGAGCAGACATATAATTTGTGGAAGTACCCTGGCATCTGAGTAATCTGAACCACATAGGTAAAATTCAAGAGATGTCTGTACTGAAGTTTGAAAAATTACTTAACCTATTGGAGACAAACCTGAAAGATCTGTAATGTTTTCTTCCCTTTCTTCTCAGCAAAAGCTCTACCTGTAGTTCAGCCCTTGTCTTTCTCATTTTGGCATCTTACAGGCAGGATGGTGAATTTGGAAGAAACTTTAATCAACTCTTAGCAAAGAGGATTGAATACAATCTGGATCTGCATCCAGCCCTCAAGGAATCTGTATATCATTTACTGTCTACAGCATTCCTATGTATTTATTTCCTGTAATTTCTCCCCTAGTTTGGAAACATCACCAAGTGCTTTGCTCTTGGAGGTACCACAAGCAGAGCAGAAATCTTTTGGAGGAAAGCAGAGAAGAGCATGCCAGAATGTGACTATTCCTAGAATTATTCTATTCTGTGAACCTGATCACTCAATCTGCCACTATGCAGGGATCGAAGTCCAGGGCACTCCATAAGAGGGCAGCTCAACACAGCAAATAGGCTCTGATGGCATTCAAAATTTGGAGGCACAGAACATTCCTTGATGTGCAAGTATCAGATCACAGCGTCAACAGTGTTCCCTAAAGCTATTTCTGCTTTGCATCTTGATTTTCCTTCCTAATTTTGTCTTTGTTCTGTCATTATGATCATAATAACTTGCTAATGTAATGTTCAGCTCACATGGCATCACTCATTGGTCAAAGATCTCTAAACAAGCTTCCATCAGCTCTCATAATCTCTCCAATTAAGCGGACAGATAGGCATTATGGCACAGTTTATCCACAGTTAAACTAAGAAAATGGCATGGATAGGTATAGGGTCTGGAAGCACTGACGGTTGTCCAACCTACTAAACTGCCACTTGTACATCTCCTGACCTATCCATAGCTTGTCTTTATATAGGTCGACTGGGACTGAGACCTTGAACACAAGGCAGTGGAACTGAGTGAGGAAGGATGGAGAATTCCATCTGATCTGTCATAGAATCATAGAGTAGCTCACATTGGGAAAGATCTTAAAGATCATCAAGTCCAACTGCAACCAAACCATACTACCCTAACAACCCTCCGCTAAATGATGTCCCTGAGCACCACATCCAAATGGATTTTAAACACATTCAGGGATGGTGACTCAGCCACCTCCCTGGGCAGCCTATTCCAGTGCTTAACAACCCTTTCTGTAAAGAAGTGTTTCCTGATATCCAACCTAAACTTACCCTGGCACAACTTGAGGCCATTTCTCCTCGTCCTGTCACCAGTGAGAAGAGACCAACTTCACTCTCACTACAATCACCTTTCAGTTATTGGAAGAGAGCAATAAGGTCTCCCCTCAGCCTCCTCTTCCCCAGCCTGAACAGCCCCAGTTCCTTCAGTAAATCAAGTAAGTCAGTCAATTTGAGTTACCTATTCATGATTACATCACTGATCAAAGCAACTGCACTATTTTGGTGAGACCAAGTACAGGGAATGCAATGGTAAACTGCCTTGAATTATGACTGCAAAATGTTTTGTTAGTTTATATTTTGACCACTGCTGGACTCCTACTAGCTGAAGGCAGTCCAGATCTCAAAAGTAGGGAAATCTCCCTTTCCACTACCATTATACTTCATCTAGACTACCACAGAACTTGGATGTGGGATGCTGAGACAGCTTAGGAGAAATGTAGGCTGAGGCGTATGGTGTAAGGTCTAAACATTACGTTTTCCTTGGGGGAAATCTGTTTCAAAATGCTCAAAGAAGTGGCATGCATTTGATATAGTAGCACTCTTTTGATCTTGGTTTTATTTTAGTAGGATAATAAGATGCTGATGTTATACAACCAGGCCCTACTTGTTTACATAATTACATTTGATTACCTTTTGAACAGTGCACATTTAAATTCCAAGGGACATTGCCATTCTGTAAATGCCTTCAGGATCTATTAGGAATCGCTGGCTCAACCTGAGTGAGGTGTGCTGACTCCATTTACATAATGCAGAGCTCAATGCAAACCCAGCCCCAGATTAAAATACACGGTCTTTCCAGTTCTGATTTCCCTGCATGCCACCAAAACAGACCCAGTCTGCCAGCCTGTCAAGAGGAAGCCTATCATGCGTCATTCAGCTGCTGACCCTGGCAGGACCCACGTCCAAACCAACTCTGCATTTTGCTAGTCAGAAGCTGTATTTTTTTCAAGGGTGCTAAGTCTGTGGGACCCTGTAAAAAGCAGCAGTTGTAAGTGGGAGCTAAAGCATGCCCTGTAGCAATGACAAATAACTTTCCTTTCCCTGGCTCTCAAATATCTGTAAAACTTTTATGTAAGAGAGTTCAATCAGTGACACAAATCCTTAATTAAATATTTATCGTGTGAGCTGCAGATGTGAGTGGTGCCAAACCACAGGCATGCTTGGATGATCTGAATGAAAACCCTCTTAAGAGAAAATGACTTGGTTTTGAGTCTGTGCCATGGACTGAGGAAAGCAGTTTGGATCCACGTCACAGGGAGGCAGCAGCTCTACGAATGGCAGCCCTTGGAAGCAGCTGGTAGATCTCCTTACATTCAGAACAGGACACTCTGTTGTCCCAACTAAGCACATTCATTAAGCAAACAGGCTATCTAAGATGAAAAGAAAGCAGATATATGTGCTTTTTTTTTCTTTTTTTTTTTTTTTTTCCCCAAGTAGTTAAATGAATTTCAGTGAAAAAACTGTGATTTCTATTAGTCTGATATTGAAGGCCAAATGACCCAAAGTTGACACCTGTAAAATGCTGTCTTTGCCATTCAGCAGTGTGCAGTCCACTTGGTTCCTTGGAGATGCACAATGGAGAGACCACCCCCTGTGTGTGCCTCTGTGTGCTGATGCTGATGCATCTCCTGCAACCCTCAAACCAGGTTAAAACTGGGGCATTGCCAGCGCTTCTGGAGTTTCATCTTTCTGTGGTGTTTCACACACAGCATCATCCTGTTACAGAGCCCTGGAAGTGTTACACCAGAGTAACAAAGCTGTAAATAAAAAGAGCTAGGCTGGGGGAAAGCAACACCTGCCACTTGCTTTAACCACCTGAGTGTGAACTTCCTTTTGCAAGGTGATATAAAATAGAGAAAAGTCCAAATCAAAGATTTTGACTGAAATCAGGTTGTGTTCTTTGCAAACAACCCTGAATAAATTTTGAGTTACAAACACCTCTGGACTTTGCATCCAGATCTGGACTTGGCATCTTCAGCCTAATCATTGATTGCAACTGATCCATGGACCAAAGATAGTAGGATATTACAGTTTGCTTTCAAATTCAGAAGCTTAAGTTGACAATTCTGCTTGTTTTCTTTTGTCTGCAAATGCTGATTAAGAAGGCAGAGCTGACATTCCTAAATTCCCTCAGGAAAACAAGACTCGCTACTCTGTAAAGAGAATTTGAGAGCAGCAAAATCCAACTCCCTGTAAGACCGCTTGTCTACATTTCTGGGCTTTATCTGCTGGACAGTAACCAGGTCTCAGTGAAGCTGAAACTTCTAACAGCATCAGAAGATTAAATCTATATAAAGAACAGTATTGCTATCCCTTCAAAAATTTTGTGGCTTGCAAATGATATGGGCAGAAATGTATGCATTCTACCTGCTTGCTGCCAAAATGATTTAAGCAGAGCCTAGCACTGGTTCTCACGTCAACCTGCTGGCAGCTGTTGCCAGTTCATTTTTCTTACTTAAAATCTTAGTTTTTGTGGGAAAGATAATAGACTGAGATAAAATGCAATGTGGGCAAACTCCTCCTGGTTTCCTGGTCTGCCACGAGCAACATCAGACCACTGTGTCAGCAGCAGTGCAATCCTCTGCAACCTCTGGGCTGTGTGGTTTCCTAACGCAGAGAGCTTAAGGGAAAATACAGTTTGATGGGGAAAGTTCCTCAGTGCTCTCAAAGAAATATTTCATTCTTGAGTATTTGAGGCTTGTGTTATCTCTGTGCTCTGTTGGTTACAGTTATTACAGATGTCAAGTCCAGGATTTTAGATTTTGTTTGGTTCCTGCCCCTGCTCCCCTGTATGCGCTGCTTTCATGCACTTCGCCAGATGGAGTTTTTGTTGACTTTATTTTACACCAGATACACTGTACAATTGTACTAACTGAAACAGAAACATGACATCACATTATTATCTTTTGTCAGAAGTTCCTCATAGTAACCATAGAATCATCAGCTGGGAGGAAAAAAAACATTCTTACCTAGAGAAAATATTTCCCATAGCAGAACTCCAAAAGACCATACATCACTCTGTGTTGTGTAAATCTTATCAAAAATTGCTTCTGGAGCCATCCATTTGAGTGGAAGTCTTGCCTACAAAGGCAAAAGACACAACACATTGCCAGAACTGCTGTTAACAATCTGCAAAGTCCTAGGAGAATAAAGGTCTGAGAGTAGCATTTTAGGTTTTTTCCACTTACATCTCCTTTCCGAACATAGTCAGGGTCTTTGTAAATGTCCCTGGCTAGCCCAAAGTCACAGATCTTCACCACATTGTTCTCAGAAAGAAGGATGTTCCTTGCTGCCAAGTCCCGATGGATGCACTGGGAGGGAATGAAGAGAAGCAACATCAGGGGGTCTGCCTGGACAGCGGGTCACGGCTAGGGCTGAAAGCATGAGACCTCCTTTGGAGATGGACAGATAAAGGTGTTTTTGTTGTGAGAAGTTAAAGAGAGGGAGAAAATAACTTGAGGAACAAACTAAGTATTGCAGTTCATCTTCAGGTTTTTTCTGTATGAAAAGATGTTCATAGTAATGATGAGACTAAGGGAGTGCAATTTTCCAGTTAATTATTGTTTGGCAAATTCGGGAGAGATCAAAAAGCAGCAGGAGCTGCACTTGCAAATGCAGTCCTATGAGCATGTGTGAGAACAGGGTCATTTCACATAGGCAATTGCTGCTCATGTAATTTCTGTGTGTGTACCCATGTAGCTTTGTGCTAAGTCCAAGCTCTCAATTTTGTTCACACTTTGGTATGTGTAATACATATAAAAACGAAGTCTTTCCACAGTTACAAATGTACTTTCTTTTCCTATCAAAAGATGTGCTAGCTTTGCTGATAGTCTCCATCATAACTGACATGCTAAACAAACAGCTGTGTAGTCCCTCCCCCTTATTCAGCAGCACTTTTCTGGCCACACCAGAACCCTTCCCCATAAACTTTCTGCATCTGTTTGAGTCAGTTCTGTGAATGGCCTCACAGTCTGTAGTCACACCTTCCTAGCCCAGAACAGGACAGATGTTCCTTCAGAGCTCCTTCAGTGCTACTCACTGCTTAACCACTAGAGCTAAGGTGATCTCCAGCACTACTACAAAATCAAATAACAGATTACACAGGCTCAAGCTATTTGGGTTTCTTCATGTCAGATACCCATGATGTTTGAATGAACTCACTTTTCTGGAGGCAAGAAATTCCATCCCTTTTGCCACTTGGAAGCTGTAACAAATCAGGTCCTCCAAAGTCAGTGGCCGCTTGTACAGATCTTCAGCATCTAGGAGAGATCACAGACAGAGCAGAACACTAGAGCAGCAGTCCCAGAGCTTTTGGGCACTGGTGTTGCTGCCACACTGATGATCCCAGTACTGCATCTGAGGATGTTAGGTTCACAAGCTGTCTAAAATGCTATTACTTCACCAAAGTCACAGTTCTAGCTTGGGAATCACTGACCTAGAGCTAGACCGGATGGCTAAAAGAGTTCAATCCAACATTTATTCACATCATTTAGTTATGGGGAAAACAATATCTGGGGATAAAAGAGAGGGGAACTATTTATAGTGTGTGAAGAGACTGGGGACAGATTGGCCCTAACAAATCTTCTGGTAAAACGCTGCTGTTACTCCTACACAGCAGGAGCAGCTTTTGTATACATATGCTATTGCAGATCTCTTTTTGTGAGAAAGTTGGAGCGGGGCATAGGCAGGAGAAAGAATCTGCGGTCAATGAAGCACATCATGCAGTGTAAGGGCTTGTAAAGTGTGCAGCGGTGTGTGTGGCACTGACCAAGCAACACAAAAATAGCTAACAGAAATCTTCACAATGAAAGACGTGGGATTAGGTGGGTTTCTTTTACCTTCTTCATCCTCTTCAGAGTCACTGTAACTCTTATCTTCAATAAATCCTGAGCTGGCAGAGCTCCCAGTGCTGGCTACACTCTCAAGGCGTCTCTTGATCAGCTCTGTCAAATCGCTGCTGGACTCATCCAGGCTTTTCTCTGCTTGGCCAGAGTTCTCCTGGGACTAGAAATGGTATAAAACTGATTTTAGCACTTGAAGATGTCATAACTCAGTATTGACAGTTGTGCAATGGAATGACATACAGAGAGGAGAAAAGGTCCCCTGGAGATACACTCAAACCATGTTTGAAAGGATGTTCCCTGCTTCCTATTTATTAATACACCTTACTCCCATTTATCAATATTGCACCATGAAAGTTAGGTAGAAGCAGGCTAGATGAGACTAAGGGATGAGCAGAGAGACTGTAACTCTGAAGAGGCTCCAGTTCTTGCAGGGCTTGGTGTAGAGAGCCCCGAGGCACTATGTTTTCATGACAGGAAAGTAGCCCCATCCTCTCCTCATTGCTGATTTCTGACTTTCTGTGTCTTCCCTTGTATCACAGCCCAATCTATGCTAGCACAAATGTTTGTGTGGATGGACACAACCCTTTGGAAACACAACCATCATTTGCTTTACTGCAGACTGTGTTTGCCTGCTGCACAGGCTCTTGGATTGGCACAGAAGGGAGAGTGCAGGAGATGGGAACGAGCATATGGCAGAGAAGGTGGCCTAGTTTTGATAACTGGGGGCTACCAAACACAAATCCCTAAATTAGGCTTATGTTGTTCACACCAGTTTTTGTGACCTCCTTGTGCTGGGAAGTGTATCACAAGAAGTTCCCTTTCTGTCTCAAATGCACTAGTATTTGGGTATTTCCAGCTATTTCTTTAGTAGTTATTCAGAGGAAGAGGATGGCAGTGAGGTCCAAGGAAGACCATGTCTTTTTGTTGCTCATATGAATTGAAGCGTGGTGTGAAAGCAGCCTACGTAAATATCAAACCCCCTGTGTTAACACAGAAAAAACTGAACTTGAGGTCAGTGTTTTTTAATTCTTTGGCTTATGAATGTAATTCCTTTACCTTGTATGCAATGAAATCTCCTCGTTTTCCTCGTAGATAATTGGACAGATTTCCATATTTACAATATTCTACTATGACCATTAAAGGACCTAAAGAGACAATGAAAGTCAAATGAGTTCTGAAGCACTGCATAGCACTTAATGTTACCTTACCCTCACAAATCCTCTTCTAAATAGGTAAATACTATCATTCCTGTTAAATAGGTGAGGAATTCAGGAAACAGAGAAGTGACACTCCAGAAGCACGTAATCAACAGTAGATACAGAAAGGAGGAAATACAGAACTGATTCTTTTCTCCATTTGATGATAAACATTGGTATTTATGAACACTGGCAAAGTGAAATTCAGAATTATAAAGAAGAATATGCACTCCTCTATGTTGTTATGATTGTTTATTCTATTCACAGAATCATAGCATCCTCTGTCTTTGCAATTGCTTGTTTTGGGTGGAGCTGATGCCTGTGGAGGCAATGAAAGTGTGCTGGATCCCTGTCAGATCCTATTGACCAGAGCTGTAACCTTCTCAGCACAGCGTCTGCACGAGCACAGCCAGCCTCAGCTCAGGGTGGTTCTGCTGCCGAGCACACAGCTTGCCCCACTTGGAGTGCTGGGGGCTGGCAGAGCAAGGAGATCTTAGGGGGATGTTTCTCTGGAGAACCCAGGGTCAAATGCTCTCATGGATGCCCCAGGCAAATGTGGATTCAAGCACAGCTTTGTAGCTCCTGTTACTGATTTATGCACGGCTCTGATAGGTTTCCTAGCCGTGACTTCTCTGTATTTTATTTCTTCACTGTAAAGCATACACTGTGCATTAATTCTAAGTGCTCAGCATCAGACGCTCAGCCAAAGTGTTAAAATTTGTTAGCTGTTATATTGCTGAAATAATGTATGTGCATACTTAATATCAGTCTTCATTAGAAGTGTCACTGTATGGTTATATAAAACCTAACAAGGAAGGAAAAAACACCATATTCTGCAATGGCATTTTAATAGTAACTCCTATCTCAGCATCAGTCTTGAGAGCTCACAGCTATTTTTCTTCAGTCTGCAGTTGCACTGGGAAACTGAGGGGCTCCTAGGAGAAAAAGCTCCTCAGAGGATGGACAGTCACAGTGCAGGACCAGTTACTGCAGTGTATTTTTCTAGGCAGATGGAACTCTGTGGCTGAAGCAGTTAACAACTACTGACCTTCTAGCAAGGCTGCCATGTTGTAGGCACCTGTTTGTTAGGCCACAACTTCTCCACTCACAATCCCAGCTACCTAGCCAAGCTTCTTATGTGTCTGAATACAAACTTTTGGGGGTTTGCATGCTCCAAGAATCCCTGTGAGCTCCCCATTCCTGGCTCCCAGATTGCAGCAGGCTGCTACATACTGATTGCTCCCTTCAAGCTGGGAGGATCTTGCTGGGTGGGAGATTTCTCTTATCCTAACAAATCCACCTGGCTGAAATCTTATTTTCCCCATTTAAATGGACAACTCCACGTTCTTTGCGAAAATGATAGTTTCAGAGTCCCAGATAACAACAGATGTGCAGATGTGCACCATCTCTCTCACTCTTTCCCCTTCATTTGTTTTACTCTGGTTTCTTTGTCCTTAGCTGTCTTAAATATCCCCTGGGGACTGTTCTGAAGGTTCATTGTAAGCCGTTAAAAGGCATCTTTTAGAGTTGACACACTGAAGTTAAAGCACAGTGTAGTAAGAGATACAGATGCTTTGTAGGGCAGCATGGGAAGGGAAGGGATGCTTTAGTGACAAAGGTCTAAGATTTATGGAATCTTTTCTTTAAGTCTGCACTTCCCAATAGATTTTTGCATGATGTACAGCAAGTCATGTCAGCTCAGCCCCTTGGAAGTCCATACTGCTGCTCCATTCAGCTTTGGACTGCCTAAGGCTTCCTGCATGCTATGCAAGGAATGAAACTCCTAGCAGGACTGAATCACTTGGGAAGAGGAAGCCTCCAGTACCTTTTAGCCTGGCGCATTATCCCGAGAAGACAGGGAAGAAGAGGGAGAAGAAGGGGACAAGCACCTTTGAAATGATATATGGTGTTCATGTGGAAGACTAAGGAACTGAACTTCAATGAAGGATCCCATCTCTCTGCAGTTCATATTCTCTTTTGCAAATGAGCTTACAAAGGAGAAAGAAAGAAAAGATAGAGAAGTGACACCTGTGGCTGGGGAAGAGTTTCAGAAGCCATTTATGTGATGTGGCCATATCTGCAGCAGTACAAGCACTCCTTGTGCTTCCATTAACAGTGCGTGCACGAGACTTGGGCACTGCACCACAGATACGTTGAAGTACCATCGTAACTGAGAAGGGCTTCTTCTTTGCTTCGTATTTAGTGAGCACTTCTTACCTCCAGCTTTGGTGCAAGCTCCCAGCAGGTTGACTACATTCAGATGGTGTCCTATGTGGATGAGGATCTTCAGTTCAGACATTAAAGCCTTGCATTCATTAGTAGTTGCACATTCTGCTTAAGATAAACAGGAAAAAATCATCTTTACACAGCAGGATATTTTCAACAGGACACAGCAAGATCCTGTTTATACTTGGAAACAAAAGCCACCCAGGTTACTTGCAGTATCTTTGCCTCTCAGACTCTCAAATAGATAATAATTCAGCTGCTTCATTGTTTCCTGATGACCTTTATGAAGTGGAATAACACTATCTTTTGAGTGACCCTTTCTTTCTCTAAAATGAGTTACAGAGGTTACTGTCCTGTAGGGGAACTTACCTAAATCAGATCCCAGAGAACCTTTGCAAGAACTGAATTTTGCAAGTTTAGTAGAGGAACAATCATTCTAAGCAGCAATAACAAGCAGAATAACGTACTTCTCTTTTGGTAGCAGTGATGTGCAGTTTAGCAGCACTTCTTTACAATACTTCTGAATATATTTCTCTGCAGTACTAAACATCACTCCAATGCATGTGTTGGAGAAACCCCCCACATCTGCAAGATGAGTCCCAAAAGCTATTGGAGAATGTACAGCATTAATAAATCTCAGTCCTGTGGGATATCGTCGACCTTAGAAATACACATTTGAGCCAAGCTGAGGGCATGAACCATGACCTCCACACTTCACGAGCACTGGTTAGCCTGCTGTACTGTACTTCATTCTCTTTCGCTGCCAAAGTTAAGACATTCTCAATCCTGAATGCTCTTCAGATGCTGACCTGTTTCCTCTGCCTTCTTTCCAAAACTGTCATGGTCAAAATACACTGTAAGAAAAAGGGGCTGCATCCTGTTTCCTCTGTTTTTGCCTTAGCAAAATCACGTAAGATTTAAAAATGAAAAAATAGTTACATAACAGATCACTTGGTGTAACAAATACAACTTCTTTATCTGTTGGTAGAATTCCCATAAACAAGTTTTCACCAAACTGTGCATCATAAAGAAGGAGTTATTCCAAGCCCCAGGTTTCTTCAGTCACTGGTGTCATGGATGTGTGGGGGGTGGCACCTCTCCTGATTTACACTAGCATGCCAGAACACACGCCTGGTGAAAGCTAAAGCAGCCTCTGAAATGCTTCAGATAATCTAGCACATGAACACGTAACCTTCAAACCAGAACAGACACTAGTCAGCTTCAAGGAAATGACAGATACACGAGAATTACAGTAATGCAAACTTCTCTAAAGCCTTCTTTTTTCTTTTTTTCCTTTTTCTTTTTTTGTTTTTCCCTGAATGGATTGATTTCAGCTAGAGAATCTGGTTTATTCAGGAACATGATGAATTATGGGCATGTTAGTTTGGGAATGCCAGGTTAGAGCTGGCTGACCCCCCTAGGGGAGAAAAAGGTAAAATTAGACAGAGAAACTGTCAGTTTTTGCTGAATATGTGTGGGCAGGGCGGAGCTGACATGAGGATCAGCTGGGAAGCACAGCATGGAAGTGAATGAAAGCCCAGAGCTATCTAGGGCAGTACGGATGGAGTGTGGCTAGATCAGTGGTTTCTAGGATACATAAGGAATGGGTGTGGAACAGAGGAAATGAGAACAAAAAATGATGATCTGAAGATCTAGAAAGTAATGCAGAGAAGAGAGAGCTGATGAGTCTGGCACTTGAGAGAGATGGGAAGTAGCAGAGCATCAGAAGCAGCTAGAAACAGAAGCCAAATGCTGTGATGAAAGATGTCCAGTTCATGGCATTGCAGGAGTTAATACAGCAGTAATACAGCCATGCAGCAGCAATGCTGAGCAATGTGGGCTGTGCAGATATCCAATGAGCACTGACTGCACCTTTGAAAAAATCCTACGTGAGCAGCCATAAAGCTGAAGCTCAAGAAGCCAATGTGCTGGCAGATGCATTTATTCATAAGCTGTCTGCAGAGGCTTTATATGTAAATGTAATTTGAAAGAATAGTCTCCAAGTTCATCCATTCCTCATTGCTGAATGGTAAAAGCTTTCCTTAATTTCTATAACTGCAAGCAAGTTGTCTCTAATTTACTCTCTTGGCACTGCTTTTTCTCAGCCCCTTGAAATGTTGTGCATCTGAAAGGCCTGTGATCGAAGGCTTAGATCCAATTCCAGACCATCTAGTGTAATTACATTCTGTAATCTGTTTCCCTTCTAACCTCACAGACCTGTAAGCTGCTGTTTTCCTCCACTAGGGATACCAGACTCTATCAGCAGCACAGCATGGAGCCCAGTTGTCATTTCCCACACGTTAACATCCACTCTGTAAGGACTAATTGCTCCCATATGGCAAACCCACTCCCTTCTGAACACAATGAACTTGAGACTTGTTTGGAGCTGAGAACTGGAAACCTTACTGCCCACGTGTTCCCTGAGGAGCCTCCTGAGTATCTCAGAGGGATATGTACCTTTGAGCATTTTTACGGCAACTGTTTTGCAGGTTGAAGATTTATCAATGCCAAAAGCAGACGCTTCCACCACCTTCCCAAAAGCACCGTGACCCAGTGTTTTACCTAGAGAAGCAAGAGTCAAGAATGAGCCAAAGGGGGCTTAAAACAGTCTGCATTGGGTAAGAGGGAATCATGCATTCTCAGCTGTGCAAGAAATACAAGGCTCCAGCACCCAGGCACAACGTAGACTGACAGCTGACAGAAGCCTGTATCACATATTTGCAGTATATGGATATAAACAGAATGATTTATATCCATATGACTTTAATGCAATACAGAATGTGATAGAACAGAGTAGAATAAATAAATCTGGATTCAGCTGAAGGCAAGGCTGTATATATATATATATGGCTTAAGGGTAAAAACAATACATACAGTCATCCTCAAGCCCTGGAAAATCAGGTTAAATGTGGAATTGTGGAACCCTGATCTCTCATGAATCACAGTCATAACGATGGCCTGCTAAGGCACTCAGACAGCCAGAACCCTTTGAACCTTTAGTTATTGACTTTTATTTGAAGTAAAATTTATATTAAATGGAATTTCAGGTGATGATCTTTCATAATTTCACATCCATTTGAATTTTCAGGCCCATACCACCTAGTGTGCTCTGAGGGCTCTGACCCGTAGTGCAGTAGGGTACACTGGGCATCGTGGTATGGCTCTTCCATTCTGCCAGTGTGAGCCCATGTCCCACCACCTTCTCTTTTTTTTCTTTTTTGGTCTGTCTTCCTCTTTCTTCTCCATTCTCCAGCATGATCACCATGAACACACACATACACACATATATTCCCTGCACTCACTGTTGCACACAGATGTTACTGTTTCTCTAAGCAAACACAGTCCACTTTTTACATTTCTTTGCTCTATCATCCATTGAGTTGAGTTCAGTTAAATTTGGTTTGTTTTTCTTGTAGTTCTTTACAGCTCAAAGCCAACTTTGAATAGTTGACAAATAATTGATTATTCTTCAAAAGAAAAATTCACTGTTAGACCGTAACCTTCCAGATTCACCCCTCTTTCCCTAGTCCTCTATAGGAGGGAAACCATGTTTTTGACAGGCACAGTACCTGCAGGTTCCTTCCCTTCCCTGTTAAGAGTTTGGTTTCACTTCTCCAAGGAACAGTAAGAGATGAAAACTGTTTTGAGAGACAACATCTTTGCTTTCCTTACCGAACTCCTTGTCTCACCTTGTTTAAGGGTGACAATGAATTCTGTGACTTGGTGCCAATTCTCACCAAAGGATGGGAGTATGCCAGCCCTAAATAGTAGGCTGATTCTTGGATTGTACAACAGGTCCACTGAAATTGAGAAGCATTAGAAACCATCATTCTTTATAATAATGATCAAGAACCACTCACCCAACCGCAGCCTGTCTCTTGGGAACTCCCATTTACTGCTGTCATAGGGAAGACGGTCACACTGCTCATCAAGAGGCATTTCCTCTGGATCCATTATAATTGACAGGTATCCTGTTTTAATATCTGTGGCATCAGGCTAAAAATTGGAAAAAATTATTCACAGTGTTTACTTTGCAACTCTAATGGGGGAGAACTGTCATTTGTAAGATGAAAAACAAGCTGGGGAGTTCCCTGTATTGCAGTCTTAGCTCTGAAATTTATTCCGAACCATAAATGCATCCCTTCAGTTTTTTGCCTCTCCTTTCCCCTTAGTTGGGAAATAAATGTTTATGCATGTCTGCCACTCATCAGAGTTGGGCAGACTCTTGGATTAATGTTGATAAACACTCTGAGGACACACTATTACTTTCTTCTGGCTGTATCTACTAAAATAAAGAAGCGCTTTTCTCTGTGATCTCCACGAGCTGCACTTGCTGGTGGCCTGCAGAGTGTTCTGCATGTTCTGCTCCATTTTCAGTTCAGCAACATTTTGTTTTGCAGACTTGATTCTGCACAGCTATCTGTTTCACAGCGATTGCTTTAGTCAGAATTTTAATTGCACATTTGATTAAATTAATTAATTTTTAATTTAAAGTCAGTTGAGATCTGGTGAACATAGTTACTCTTAATGCTGTTCGGTGAGAAATCGTGATTTGGTAGAACCTGTGAGCAGATTCACGTGGGTGTGAAATATAATAGCAAATTCCACAGCATTTGCAACAAGGAGCAAAAACATGAATTTAATCACTGTATTTGTGGCAGGAGTAGAGATTTTATTCAAGTATCAGGTATCAGCACTAGGACTGTATTTGGGTGAGCTTCAGAGCACAGATCTGTGGTCGCCCTTCTGTTTACGATTTGTTGTAGGAGAAACGGAGTAACATTCCTCAGAACTTTACTGAAACTCTAGTTTTGAGTCACAAAGGGAGGTAAAAGAATACCAACGCATGGAGATAAAATAAGCTCTGCGGTTGGGGCTCATGCTAGAATTTTTCTTTGAACAGTGCTCCCTTCAGTATTTGTGTTTCAGAGAAATCTTACTGGACAGCTGTTGAAATCGAGCCCTCATTTTAGGGGATTTAATGTTTTCTCTTCAAGTCTTGCAAGGCAGTTTGGCACATAAAAGAAGAGTAGCCTGATTTTATGTGGAAGTGGGTAGAAATCTCACAAGTACAAGTGATCTTTTGGGAAGGTAGGGGACTGTCATCAGAAATCTTGGACTTAAATTTTATAGGAACATTTGTCACAGTTTTTCTAATATTTGTCCCAAACACTCACAGTGACTTGCAGCCCTAAACGCTGATGCTATGCATAAAAGGTGTCCAACCTCAGCACCTTCGTGCAGTATGGAAGCTCTCTTACTTTTCTCAGTTTCCGAATGAAAAGGGTCAGAAGGAGCCAGAAGAGGGTAGCAGCAAGACCAGTGCAGACCAAAATGATAACTTCAATGTTGGATTTCTCCTCAGAACCTGAAATTTAAACATACAGCCAGATTTTAAATACAGCCAAAGCCCATGATTGATCAATAATTCACATCAGTCCAGCACAATGTATGGGTTTTACCTTAGCTTAGATCTCACCTTGTATTTTAATGAAGGCTGATGTACTGTCTTGGCCCATGTCATTGGTTGCCTTGCATTCATAGAGCCCTTCATCATCCTTCTTCACTCTCTCAATGACCAGGGTATTATTTTCCATGGAAATTCCTGCAGTGAGGGATCTAGGTGAATTTTATTACAATAATCTACCTTCCCCCAAATGCTTTCACGAGGCAGAGCACTGAAGATGAGCTCCCATTCATTCCTATGCCGCTGTCAGGAATCATTTTAAGGCCATGTTCCTTATTGTGGTTTGGCAACAACCTGACACCAGTTTAGACTGCTGGGCATCGCTTATCCTACAGTGAATGCAGCTGTTAACCTATTGCAAACAGACAGAGCCTGACAGAACTTTCATGGAATTTAGTGAAGTGGTAAAAAGGTAAGTCTTCTGAGAGCAACATTATACCTGAAAGAAAAGGGAACTCAAAGAAACTACTGGAGAAAGGCAGCATCTCAGAGGCTGTGGGAAGTGATGGGAGTTCTACCGTGTGAACGTGGTCAGGAAGGTTGTATGCTTCCCTGGAAAAATCCTGGCTTCACAGAAGGCCAGGAGCTAATGGTGGGCTGCCAAGAGAGACATGACCTAGGGATGACCTATGAAAGGCTTCTCCACATTTAATTTACCTGCTTTTGTGGTACAAAACTGAGATCTTATCTGTTTCATTAGGGATGTGTTTGGGGCAAAAACAGGGAAGCATGTTGATCTCTGAATCCAATCGGGAAGGGCATTTTGCACTGCAAGGTGTTCTGCCCATGAATTCTGTCACTGTTAACAAGAGTACCACATAATTTACCACATGCCCTGCTGAAATATTTACCCTGAGGTGTTTTTTCCAAATATTTTATTTATGTTTCCATTGGTTGGATGTTACATGCTTGTCCCTCTAGAATTATTTATAAAATTTCAGTAGCTATAAAGAGTTTCTGCTCAGAACACTCTGATCTGAATTATGTATGATCCTAGATTTCCTACCTAGATGCAAAATTAAAGTTACAGGACTAGCTACTGACATGGGTTCCTTCATGACTTGGAGGACATCTCAGGACAGAGAGATGAGGAGTTCCAGGTGCAGGTGAAGGAGCCCTGCCCCGTGCTCACAATTTCTGTGTTGGGAGAGATAAAGAACAGATGAGTGATACCACGGCAAGCCTTGGCCTGGCCGTTGGGTAGAATTGCTACAGTTCATGGCAGTGCACCGTGATCAGCACCAGAGATGTGTGGCAGTTCAGGCCTGTGTTCTCAGAGCCTCCCAGCAAGTAGGGAGTTAGAGTTTCATGCACAAACTGTTGCCTAGCACAAGCAGACTGAGCAGCAGCACACTGTATTCCTCAATCTCACTAAAGCTATGCTAGTGTCCTCAGATTGAGGACTGCAGACGCTGCTGTGTGCAGGAGGAAAGCTGCATGAACGGGCAGCGAGTGGCAGCCAGTTGGCAGCTCAGACCTTGAAGTCCAAGTCTGAGACTGCTGCAGGGGTCCGACGTACTTGGATTTGAGCTCACGTTTCCCTTCGTGCCATGTCTGGTATCCCCACTCAGCCACGCTGGCAGTAGCTGTGGGGCTGCATGTTCCTGCTTGTGGCAATCCCATAGTGCCATTTGTCACCATGAGTTAAAGCAATGCTCACCTGATGCTGCTGAGATGGGGTAGCCATCCTTGCTCCATGTAATCTGTGGCTCTGGTGTTCCACTGACTCTGCACTCCAGAATGATCTTGCCACTGATATTAACCTCCAGATCTGTCAGATTCTGTAGGACATACGGGGCTGCCTTTGCTGCAGTCACAGAGGAAAACAATACACAGTAAGATTCCAGGAGTCATCTCCTACACCTTGTCTCCTTGGGCCAGCTGCAGAGATTGGGTAGCAAAATTCCCCCGAACGATCATGGAAAGAGCTCATCTGGCTTATTTTCAAGCTGCTTATGCAAAGATTCAGCTCAACCTGGAACCTCCTCGAGTTTCTCATCCTCTGAAGGAAGCAGAGCACAGAGAGTGGGCAGAGCAAGGGCAGAGTGGGTGCAAAACAAGAAGGGAGGAAGCAAAGAAGGATCAGTTCTAAGGATTTTGTCTCCATGATGACAGGAGTTATCTGCTTACTGCAAAGTGTGTTAACCTCCACACAATACAATACATTATGTTAACTTAAAAAAGATATGGGAAAGTAATTGAGTAAAATCTCTAGCATAAAAAATGCATATTTTTTGTCAGTTAAGGAGAGTAGCTGATGGGCGTTGATACATTAAAAAAAAAACATCTGAAAGATGGTTTCTGTAGGAGAAGGAGGGCTGGTTTGCAGAGGTGTTTCCATGTACATTTTTGAGAAAAACTGCATCTCTGACATGTGCCAGACAAACAACAGACCCCAGTAGTTCTCACAAGGCTGTGATTAAGATTGCAGTTCTCCCATGGCTGTATTCCCAGTTTAACTGTGTTTTTCTCATAGCCACTGTGTGTAGGTGTCTGCGTAGGTGGAAATTTGACTAAATGAATAAAATATCTGCCAGAGGAGAGAGCCTGAATGCAAAGGGATCCTGGTGCACCATGGCAGGTGATGCTGGCAGGTGGCTCTGGACAAGGAAGATGCCAGAGTGCTGCCATATGGCGTGGGATCTTTGCTCTGCTCTGTGCTGTGGGATGGGGCAGCGCTCACGCCTCGTTGTAGGCAGGAGTGCAGCCAGTGCTGCACAGCCTGATTCGTGCCTGGTGACAAGGCCTCTTTGGTGCCTCATCACTCATTAATGTGAGTGGAGAAGCCAGTTTAGAAATCACTAACTTAGTTCTAAAGCACCCTGCTTGCTATGCCCTTGCTTGCTGCCATTTATTTCAGTTCTGCTCTATTTCAATGCTTTGGGCTTTTCTTCACCTTTCTTCACTAGAAGCATGAGGCACTTTCTCAGCAGCACTTCTGTAAGAAGGTTTGGAGTTGATCCCTCTCATTTTCTTTATTATGAAGCTGAAGAAACTTCACTCATTTTGGTGAGTTTGTGTGTGGTGCTGGAGGAAGTGTCTGGTCCTTTACAGCCAGAGCAATGAAACAAGGCTCTGGGATCTGCAGTACTACTATTTTCATGGAAATAAAAGAGACAGGGATTTGAGTGCGTGTAAGAAAATGCTATAATGCTATAATGAAGTGCATCCTGTGTACCCAGACCAAGTGGTACACATCCCTAGTTCGTACACCTGACCTGATACATCTGTGGTTACACCAGGTGTCTGTACCATCCCAGCAGCCCTCCCAAAGCCCCCCAGACCTGGAGTGGCAGTTCCAACTGATACAGCTGTGCTGCTGCTAACGTGGTGGGAGTGTCTTTATTCCTCAGTCAGCACTAAACCTGTATCCAGCAGGGAGACAGGGAGATAAAGGCTGCTGAAATCACCTTTCTGAGTAAGGAGAACATTTAATACAAAACCAGTAATGGCTAGATGAATCACATTCACGGCTAGGAGTCAAATCTCACACAGAAATGTGAAAAATCACAAAGTGCGTATGAGGGCTGTCCCTAGGAAACGCTGCCCGCCTTGTGCTTTGACAGAGCCCAGTGTTTCTGCTTCCCCAGCTGCAGGACAGTGCCACCCACCTCTGATAAGGAGCCGTGTGTGCTGCTCCAGCGTGCCGCTGCCGTTGTGCTGGTGCTGGGCACGGCACTTGTAGAGGCCGCTGTGCTCTTCTGTGACGTTTGCAATGATCAGGGTCAGGGAAATGGAGTAGGCGTCAGCGCTCCGGGTTAGAGAGCTGCCGTGAGCCGCAGCCCGGGACGGGTAGGACCAGGCCAGGTTGCTGTAGATGTACCTGGAGGCCCTGCAGGTCAGCTGGGCAGTGCTCCCTGCAATGGCTGTGACCTGTGGGGCCGTCTGCAACCCAGATGGCACATCTGCAGGAAAAGAAAACGTCTGCCATCAAGTTGCAATTGAGAATGGCTTTGGGTGCCCATTTGCAACTTGATGATTGGATTTCAGTGAGCGGCCCCAATGGAACGAGCCACTCTAATGAGATCCGCATTTGCTCGTGCAAAGAGGCATTACATTTTCAAGTAATTAATTGAAAGTTTATATATAGAAGCAGTTAATGAACTAAGAGAGTTTAATCAAGAGACCGCTATGCAGGTAGATAAATGCGTTCATGACATCCACTCTTTCTATCTGCTATCAGTGCTTGAAAGCGTAATTGCATTAGAGTAAAGAAACCTCTTCCCATTTCTCACAAGTAACACTCTCTTTCTTCACCACTGAACAATCTTCCCAATTCTCTCCTCTTTCACATGGATATTTATTCGATCTGTGGATGGATGACAAACTGGTCTAATGATGTACAAGTCCTTGAGGCTTTAATAGTTAGCACAGTAATACTTTGATGCAGATTCCAACCTATACACAAATGAATAAGCAGTTTCTTGCTATATTTTTAGTTACTTTTCATTTCAGAAAAAAAATCAATTTTCCTGAATTGCCTAACTGAATCCATTTGAAGACAAGAGAAAATGTTTCTGAGTAGAATGCCAAAATCTGGCCTACAAATAATTCCTATTACTGCCTTAGCTGCCAGGGACCTGCAGTTAAATTGTGTCTGCAAAATATTCTTTGCTCATTTTATTCTGTTACTTCCACGATCTGTGCACCCCAAATACTTGAATGAAAGTGCATTGATAATCACAGGCCTGGGATTGTTCTTCTGTCTGTTAGGTCAGGATTCAGAAGCAGCTGACATGGAGAGTTGGGAAGAATCCTTTTAAAGTGTCACCTGCACAGTACTGGGGTGGGACACCTTGGGAACACTAGTTCTGGTTTACCTTCTGAACACTTGCTTGCAATAAATCTGATGATAGACTGTTGCTTTACTACTGAGCTGTTAATAAGATGCTTTCTCCAATGGATGGCACTCAGAGGGGACATCAGTTAAAGAGGAGCAACCATGCATCATGTTTGCAGTCTGACAAATTCCACATGGGAGCTGGCATTTGGCCAGGGGCTCACACTGTAAGCCCTTGCAAAAAGCTCTGTTGAAGCTATAGTTGAGCATAAATAGCAAGGATGTTATAATAACCAATCTGCCTTATAATACACTATATCTTCTATGAAATACAGAGCCCTGAAGGAGATTTTAGATAGAATTAAAAATCTTCTTCACAAGTCATCTGGAATATAACCAATAAGCTTAATGATTTTTAAAGGCTGTCTCCAGAAATATTTTACAAAAATTCCAAAAAAGAGAAGAGACCCCTCAGGCCACAGCGGTGGAAATTGTTTTCCCTTTCTTTTAATGAAATTTCAGCCTACTTTATGCAGTTTTTTGTTAATGATAGCTGCACACTCAAGCTAACTTGTGTAACACATCCATCCTCCATCTGATGCCCTGCGGTTCCTACATATGTTGACGCTTATCATCAAGGGGGAAAGTCTGAGGTGAGCAGTAATTCTCAAAATAGGAAGAATTAAGGTTCAGTGGAAACAGTGGGGTGTGGCATGAGCTGCATCCCTTGCAGTCATCAAACCAAAACAGAGAAAAAGTGCCCCCTTTAGCTGACTTTTTCTTGCTTTCTTTTCTCAATGTTTTTTAGTATCTCCTGTGAGAGTTATAGAACTGAACCAGATGGGTCTTTGGTTAGACTTGGTCCTTAGGTAAGCTCAGTGGTCTGGGATCCTCTCCAGCCTGAATTAGCTTTACAGTTGGATCCCAGAGAAAGCATGCATGGATTCTAGGTAAAATGGAACTTGGAGCTTGGACATGCTTCCCAGAGCAAAACACTGTGAAGCCCTGCAAGCCTGCAAGGCAGACTAAATCCTGCCCCAAAGTGGTTTGGACTGCAGCCCTTTTTGCCTTTTCCTCTACCCCTCAGGCAGGATCTTCTTCTAATTCTCTAATTAAAATTTCTCTAATTCTCACAACTCGCAGCCCCATTTGTTTTGCAGGGCGTTACCATGAGTGGCTGTAGGAAAAGTCCACCAGGAGCACTGCATTTCTTGTGCAGGCACTGCCTGGGCACGGTGCTCAACAGTGTCACCTTCCTGCTGAACCACACTAGTGCAGGATTTTTTTTCTGCCAACACTCTGGGAGCAGTAGAAGCACTTGTTTTTCTTGTCATTTCTCTTACGGACATTTTTTATTTAGCATTTTGACTATTTTGAGCTGGAAGTTGTGCTAGTCTCTTCCATCTTGTTAGCTTTTCAAGCTCTTTCAGCTCCAATAGAATATTCATTGATTTTCATCACAGTGCAAGGAAAAAGGGTAATAAAAGTTTCTCTTGCCCTCCTCTCTCTGTTCTTCCCTTACCTGCATTGTCTGGGAGTGGCTGTGGTGCCGGGAGCTGTAAGGCAGTTCCCCCTTGCACTGCTTTGCTTACATGATCTTGAACCTGAGAATGGTTGACTTCCTCTCCCTGAACAGACACAGCGTTTTGTAAGACTCCCAATAAAACAGCTAGAAGAATGCTCTGTGGGGTCTTTTCTCTTTTATCAGCAGTCACCACACACTTGTCTGTCATACTGTGTTACAGTGTAGCCGTGAATTTCACTCTCAACTGTGCGGGATTCCATGACAAAATAGGGAAATGAGCCATTGGGAGAAGGTAAAAAGTCAGCATAAATCAAAAGAAAGTCTGGCTCCAATTCTATTTACAAGGAATTAACTGGTTTTAATTTCCTGCGCTTTGCACAATAATCAGTGTAATTCAGAACTCTGCTCCTTTCCAGCTTCCATCCCTGTGCCTCTCAGAGCAGAGGGGGCTCTGCCAGGCCCATTCATGTAGGGAGAGTGAGAAACAGGAAGGGAGAGCCCTGCCATCTGAAGCAGCACAGAGCTTTTCCTAAATCCTGTAAGCATGTTGGGAGTAAACAAAGTGAGAGTGGCAGCTGCAGAAAGGCCCAGTTCATTCATTAGTCCAATATCTGATAGCAGATCTTTATCTCGTGTTTGTAATACGCTATTTTCTTTCTGGTAGAAATTTCTCATTCAATTTTTCTGAGTTATTTCTGCAATCAGATATGGGTTGAAAAAGGACTTTTGTTATTATTTGTTATCCTTAGCATAATTCATTTATATTCTAAGAACATTTGGAGGTTTAGTATGGGTGGGATCCTGTTTTGTTGTATTTAGCACAATCGCTCAAGAGACAGAATCTGATTTACTGTGGAGCTATGGTAATACACAGCTGCTCTTCCCAAGGTGCAGAGCAGACAATTGGAAGCTGGTCACTGGGTGATACAGTTCCACATCTCCTTGGCCCCCTGCATGGCTCGGTTTCAGTGTCATCTCCAAACCCCAATGACCTTTCACTGGAATAAATTTTACTGGCAAAGAAAAGGTTTTAAAAACAGATTCCAGTGCTGTTTCTAATGTCTGTGAGTTTTTGAGGGGCCTTTGCAGTGGAAGAACAAAATGGCTGTTGAAGTTATTCCATTAGGATAGATACTTTTCTGCGGAACTAATGCTGAGGTGCATGCACCTGGCTGAAGACATTTCCCCACCAAGCAGATGCAGCCTGGGCAACATCTGATTGAGTTTCCCTGTAACTCTGAGCCGTGTCCTGGCAAAGCACTTCAACCCTGACCTACGGAACAAGTTTTTTGAGGAAAGAAGAGAGTCTAGCTGCTGTGTTATTTTCAGATTTCTTAGCAGGGAGAAGTTCATTAACCTGAATTCAGTTCAAAAGTTTGAAAGCAATTCAGAAGCCATCAGATTGTTCTTCAGTAGGAGACAAAGGGAAATCATGTATTTAAAACCAACAAAGTGCTGAACTATTTGTGGAGCCCCACAGTTTGCAGCTGCTTTGCAGAGAACAAGGCTCAGTGGCTGAGCGTAAGCTGCTGGGAACCTTTTTCTGGATGTTGTCCTGAAGGCTCACGCACCACCTATGTGCTCTGAGAGTCTGGTTCAGCCTTCATCTCAGCTTTTAGGTCCAATCTGCATAAAATAAATCAGCCTAGCAGTTGCAAAATGTTTTTTTTCTCACTTTATATTCATCAAGATGTTCCTAAACTGCCAGTTTTGTATCAGGAAATGTGAAAGTTTGAATTCTGAGGCAGGATCCATGATAACAGCATATTACAGGTTATTCTACCACCTCTGCCAAACATACACCCCTTCTGTCACAGCAAAGCTTTCACTACCTTGGCAATGCTTACAAACACAGCTTGCTTGGTGCCTTCTGCTTCTGAACTTGCCCTATTTAGTAGCTCCAAACTTCCCCTGCATGTCCCTCCAACAGCAGACCACATGGCGAGAGCAATCCAGCAGCAGGTCAGTCTGGGGCTGCTGTACCACTGCAGCATGACTGACTTTAGGGTCAGGATGGCCAAATTAGAAAGGTTGTGTTTCTTTCTCATCTGTAAACAGCACTATTTTTAAACACACCATTTATACAAGTCAGTCATGCTCAGTTAGCATCTGCCTCCTCCACACAATGACACACACCCCGTCTTTTCTTAGTGGGCAAGGCTGTCTCCCCAAGCACTATTAAACTGTGGTCTGTTTTGATGAAAGTGAAATGCTTCCACCAGAACCAGCGTCAGCAGTTTTGCCTAGGGATTCATTTCCCTCATGATTAAAAATGCGTGATTAAAACGTTTGTGTCTCAAGATGCTGCTAGATTGATTTTAAAATATAAAATATGAAATATTAGCTCATTGTGGGGGGAAAAACAAAAATGTGCCAATTCAGTATTCTTCTGTAAAAGAATCTTTTCTAAAAGGCAAAAAATGAAAATAAAACATAGTTGTGTAAGGTGCAAGCAGTGCCTTAGCCCTGTGAGTGTGACTTTATGCAAGTTGCCTCTTTAGATGCTGCAGCATTGGCCTTAGTCACTAGATATTACGAAGTGCAGTGGACGGTTTGGGAACATACTGCTCTGAGTAACCCAGCCAAACATGATCGCTCACAGACTCCAGAGAAGAAACAAACCCATATGAAAACTCATTCTTGGAAGGGGTGAAGTGTAAAATTAATAGCTGTTCTTCAACCCGCGTTGGTCAGGAATCCTGTGGATCTCTTATGGCTGTGCTTTAATTCTCACCAGACAACCTTCAAGGGTTTTTTCCCAGATAAAAATAGTTAGGGCTTGGGAAGACATCTAGGTCTTAAAACTCCCTTCTGAATCCATACGGCATTGAGGTGTCACACAGAAGCTGTAACTAGAGGTGAAAGCTCTACCCCATTATTATTATTGTACATCCATGCAATAAGAATGGTGACAAGGCTTAGCGAGCACTTTGTTGACTCGTCTGATCTGTAATGTACTGAACTACTTTAGAGCAATGGAGTCAATGGAGGACACACAAGAGGCAGAGTAGTGCAGAGCATTGCCACAAATAAGCTTAGCCCTCAATTGGCTTTAAGGGGAAGAAAAATGGTGAGGACAAGACATTTACCTTCCAGGGCACTTCTGCACTCTTTGTTCTAAAAAATGTTATTTTGACGCAAATTTTGCCATCCAGCATCCACTCATCCAGTAAGTGAGCACAGAAATGATTCAGTGTAGCCTGGTAAGCTCTTGAACAAGGCTGTTCCCAGATTCTTTGCCTTTTTTAAACTCCCATTTCTCCTGAAAGCATGATGCAGGTCCTGATCTCACTACTAAAGAATTTCTGTGTTAAAAGGTTAAGCACATATTTGTTTAGATTTGTGTTCTTTGGAGAAATAGCATGTCCACCTCCTCCCTCCTTAAAGGGTTCTGCAAAGGCTAATTGCTCAAGCAGGGACCTAGTGTCACCACAGCCCCCAGTGATACTGGCCCTGAATTAGGTCTAGATATTGGCCTTACTCACCTTTGCTATGTTCACTGAATTAACTAGAGGCCAGCTGTTTTCCTGAATCAGGGAGAGATCTCAAGCCTTTGGAAGACTGCTAAAGACTTAGCTTAGCTTTTGCTTGGGGTTTCATAAGGACAGTGCTTTTGGAGTGCTTTAAAAACACAACATCTCAGGATTCTCAGAAACGTTAACCAGTGCTCCCCAGCCATATGCAACTTTAAGGTAAATCACGTGATGAGCATCTATGTTTTGTATAGTGTCAGTGACTTGTGGTGTTTACCTGAGACGTAGAACTCAACGCTCCTCTCTTCTTCACCAACCTTATTTGAGGCCACGCAGTAATAGATTCCTGACGTGCTGCTGTTTTCCATTGTTAGTGTGCTCACAATCTGCCAGGCAAAAAGAGAAAAGGTAAAGGCTTAGCAGAGAAGTTTGAGAGCAGTGGACAAGGATGTGACTTATGGCAGAAAAACAGTTAATAAAGGAGCTTCCAGCAATGTGTGAAGCTCATAAGCAGACAAGTGCTTGCATTAGTGTTTTGGTCTCTCATCTAGCATCACCTCATCCCAGTTAATTTTCTTCCTTCCTCATTCCTTCCCCTTATCCTTCTTCCCATGACACCTCAGCCAAGGTCTGAGTGTGACAGCATCAGCAAAGGGAAGGACCTGGAAAATTCAACCAAGACACTGTAAATGAGCCACACTTTCACCTGTTTTCTACCTTTCAGTTATGGTGTCCATGGGTCACTATGTGGGAAGCAGGTTGTTTGTATGGATGTGATGTAAAGAACATTACAGAGATTTGCTTTGTTTTGATATAACCCCAGAAAAAGGAGTGATACAGCCCCTTTGGAACCCAGCTTACTCTTACAGATTGTCCTTGGAAACACCTTGGTTCCATAACCCTTCCTCCAGGTTTCTTTGGACTTGTGCAGTGCAGAAAGAACCCTTGGGGAAGGCTTGTGGTAAGGCACTGGCAAATGAATAGAGGAGGTTCATGAGTGAGAAGGAGGGAGCACTTGTCCTGAGCTTCACCACACAGAAAAAGGAAGCAGCTCAGTTTCTCCTGGGGGCTGAATTAATGTAATGTAACACCTCTTTAAGAACTTGTGTTCTTTAACATCCTAAGCCCCTGCTTCTGTGTAGGGCCTTGCTGACCAGGAGCTGGCCAAATGGCACTCCCTGTCATGATGCGACATCACAAGCTCATTGAAGACTGTTCACAGGTCACGGCTTCAATTATTCCTGGTACTTCCTTTGGACTGCTAGGAAGAAAGGAGGATCTAGCCCACCATGGCAGAGATGGTTTTGCAAGATTACTTTGCTTTCCCTGCAGCCATTCACTTGAGGAACTCTGAGCCTTCACATTTGGAACAAATATCACTGTATTTGTTGTCCTCTCTTAACGACTTTGAGGATCAAAACTTATAACACCCTCTGGCCATTTGTCCTTATCTCCAGAGAGCCCTTTGAAGTGCACAAAAGCATCTCTGGACTTTTTAATATCCTAAACTGAATGCATACAAGACATTCCTTTACTCCCTATAAAGCTGTACTGTGAATGTGTCTATAGCTGTGTGGGATGAATTATTCTAGTTATCTAAGATTTTCTGAGCTTTGGCACTTCAAATCCTGTAGGGAAATGAGTTTTAAAGGTTTTGATCCCCTGTGCATTTTAAATTCTAAAGGGGAACATTTTCCTTTTCACCTCACCAGAATAACGGGTAAGTGGAAGAGGAAAACTATCTACTTTTCATGGTTACCGAAACACAGAAATTAACCAAAAATGGGGACAAACAATCTTAGGGATGAAAATGGAAGACCAGTAAACCCAGCTCCCTCTGGTGTCCACCAAAGAAAGAACTGCACAGTTCTGATTTATTTATGATGTGAAAATTGCTCTGACTTGGATGTTAAATCTCCCAGGGAAGCAGCTCGTTCCTCCTCCTTTTTCTATTCCTGCAGCATTGGGCCCAGTGCCACAGGTTATTAACAAGCACATGTTCAGAGCACTACTCCTGTCTTTAAGCACTGGACTCTGCCTTTTGAACTAATGCTGAATCAGAACAAAGATCTTTCAGTGATTACTGGATCTTAGAATTCTATATTTGGGAACAGAAGAAGTCAATGTGTTGAAACGGATTCACCAAGGACAGAAGGGATAAATCTGGACAGCTATTTAGCAGCTATTAGTCTTGCAAAGTGACAGCTCTAGATGGGAAGTCAAGAGCAATACTGTAGTACCCATTCAAATCATAAAGAGGAATGCAATTATCTATTCTGGAGTATGGCCAAAGTTTCAGAGGTGATACTGTGAGTGTTGTAAAAATGGATGCAATACCTCATACTGCAGTTGGTGGCTCAGAGGTAAACGCACACATGTGCTCAAGCACATACAAATGCCAACATTTCTATGTAACTCAAGAAAAGTCTGACATGATAGTAGAAAAAAGAGGAAAATAGCTGTACCAAGAACTCATCCAAGATAGTCTCACACATGTCTAGATGTGAAGTTGAAAAAGATGCTAAATTGATGGAGGGAAACAAGCCTGGCCTGGGGGGCAATTTATTTTGAAAAATCCACTGTGGAAATGAGAAAGCCATTTTCTTGTTTGTATGTTCAACATCATGATTATAACCTTGGATACCAGTTTGATATACAGCTGAGCACAAGAGTGCTCAGTGTTCTCTATTAGAACCTGGCATCTCCCAGGATCCTCCAGAATGTGGCTTTCAAACTGGCAGCATCCACCAGAGCACTGTGTGTGGTTTCACAGTGGGAAACAAATGATCTGGAGTGATTTTCCTGTAATAAGATGAATCCTTTGAAATCATTACATGTCACCTTTTCACTCTAGCTATGTGCTCCCGGGTAAATCCCAGAGATTGGGAGTCCAATCATTTTTGCAGCATCTTGGCTTAAGGCCTCAACCGCCAAAATGCCCTAATCCTGGTTTAGTCTTCAACAGTCTGAGGCTTTGGAACACACATGTAATACCAAAGGGCATCCAGATCCTTCTTTGGTTCATAAAGCCACATGGTTCTGGCTTCTGCAACGATGAACCCGAAAGAAACATTTAGGAAGCCAGCAGCAATACCTGCTTTTTGTAGTATCTGGACAAATCAGTAAAGGATAACCCATGGACAAGAAGATCCTATTAACCCAAATGTTAAAACCACCCACAGACTGATATTCACAAGGCAGATGTGCTGGCAGTGGCTCATCACCTGTTACTGCAAAGAGTCCAAGTTGAACAAACATCACCTCCATGACATTTGTCCGCGCTTGGTCACGGTGTGAAGTGGGAGTAAGAAGGGATCTTCCAAATGCCACCACTACACTTTCAAAACACATTTGCAACAAATGTATGCAAAACCTGGTTGAATGAGAAAACAATTTGAACTCGAGCGACTGAGCACAGGAATCTTTTTCCATTACTGACGGGAAAATTGTTAGCAGAGTTTTCTCTCTCAGGGGAGTGACATAGCCCTAGCATTTGGGGACCTTCAGTATGCACTGGAAAAAATTCAGAGGGGATAATCTACTTTAAGTACTTAGTCCATGCACCTGCAAAGTATTTTCCATTCTGGATTCAGAGCCAAGATAGAAAAGTTAAGAATGCTGGCATTTGCTGCAGCAGACACAGAAAGAACTTAGTGGGATGGGGCTCTGGTGGTCCCCACCCTCACTCAAAGCAGGGCTTGTCTCAGAACTTTTGCAGCCATTCCTCTCAGAAAACTTGGCTTCCAGATAGCACAGTGCTTTGTGCTAACCTGAATCAATGCAACCGATGAGAAATCTGCAATTACATCAAAATGTTTTTATCTCTGAGTGAAATTACTGTCCGTGAGCTCTTGAGAGCCTCAAGGTTAGCACTTTTTAGTTTACCTTCCCTGCAATCTCCTGAGCAGGAGCAGTTCAAACTAACTGACACATTAACCCTTGCACTGTTCTCCTGCCATGAGTGGCACACCAACTGTGACTGTTCAGTCATCTGCTCTGTGCAGGCTGCACTGGAACCAGTGGGATTAACAGCAGAGTATTGGCATGTAGCGTCTAGACATTTTCCTGGTGGGAGCTGACCTGAGACCCAGTGAACTCACTGCATGCCGAACACTAAACGTCCCTCAGACAATAACCAGTTTTGATTGCCTGTGTTGAATTTGGATGTAAAGGGCTCCATTTCCTATTACTTAACCTAAAGGCCACCCAATACTGCGAGCCCACGGAAGGGCTTATTAGCTAATAAATAATTGCTATGAAGGAATAAACCAAATTCAAAACTCAATAAGAAATGAAATGACTGATCTCTGAAGAACAGCTATGGCAAGTAAATAGGCATTGCTGCTGGGAAAGCCCATAATGGAACAGCTCAATAAAGTCCACATGTCTTGCACTGCAATGTTCCCAAACTGGTAAAAACAAGCCATTTTAGGAACAGCCAAATAACATTCCACAGTGCTATACTGTGAGTGTTTTAAGACATCTTGTGGTAAGGACAGAGCAGCGAGACCTTTTTTTAAGCTGGAGCCAGTACAAATTAATATATCTTGAGATTCCTTGCTTTCTCTTTCCTCTGTCTAATCTCCCCCTCCAACGGCTTTAGTTAACAATTCTCTTTCACTTCGTTAGCTGTATGTGGGCGAGGATGAGGAGCAGAAAAAGTGGGTGGAAAACTTCTCAGCTGTCTGACTCTGGCAGAGCTGGGGTGGAGGTGGCTGGGGGGAGATGAAATTAATAGGGAACTTCACCAGAGATCCTGCAAAGAAAATATTCAGCTAGCTCCCATTCCATCTACTTGAATGGCACAGAATAATGCTTATTTTTATAGCCTGACAATTCCGAGCCATGCTCTTAGTTCATCCATTCTAAATATGCTAAAAGATGGACTGAGCGCAAGTGAGAAGATCAGGCTGCTAGCTGACTGGGAACTTGTAGGTTTTACTCTCTTCTCTGGCAGAGGGAGGTCTTCTCCGTGCAGGATGAGAGGGCTCTTTCTTATGTCCCCAGGCTCTCCCAGGAAGCCTTGCCCAGGACAGTGCAGCTCATGTGCTGCTGCTGGGCTGCTCTCTTGTATTGCGGATGCTGCGTTCAGAGACCCAGCTGTGTGACAGGTCACCTGCCAGAGATGATATGGCAGGGCTATCTGGCTCTCCCTTGGAACATGCACATAGCCAGGTGGCATTCAGCAGCCATACTGAGTTGTTCTCATTTTTCACCAAACCCGTTCCACTTCTTTAATGTCATCCTCCTGGAGGTTCAAGCCTGGTGTTTTTGGATCAACTTTCTTGAGTGGTTATGAATTTCAGCAGCAAAACTGATTCATGAGTTTTATTGCAAAAACATCCACATGGCCAGGCTATTCTCTCATACATACATGAGAGAGAGCAAGAGAGAGAAGCCCCCAAGGAGGACAGAATTATGTGTAGATGTTCTTTTCTACTTGTCTCCCAGGCTCAGACCAGTATGTTCAGCTTACTAACAGAAAAGAAAATAAGATAACAAGCTAGTGCTTTACAACTTGAAATGGAAATTCAGGCAGTTCATGAGATCGAGTGTTTCACCTAGTATTAAAACACAGTCTTCAGAAGTAGCTACATTGCAGTTTAAATCACAGAGTGATTCCTTTAGTATTCCTTTAGTATTATATTTACTAGTATATGGGTTTTAACCACCAGGAAAAGTAAGCTGGTGTGATATGACTGCCTGAACCAATACTTAACCAAAATTTCTACAAACTACTTCCTAATGGTAGTGATAACCACATGCTTTTCTTTAGGAATGAAACTCAGCCTTCAGGATGACAGGAGGGGGTGAGATTCACTTCTCTATCTTGAAATAATAATGGAATAATCATGATGACAAAGATGACAAGAGACCTCAATTTTCCATGCCACTTGCATAAAGATGCCTGAAGATCTTGATGTGAGCCAGAATTGCTGGTCTGCTGCAAGAATCCTCACTGCCACTGCAAGCTTGTTTTTAAGTAAGATTTTGGATCTGGGAATTTCTGGGGGTTTCTTCCCATATTCCTGGCAGCTCTGAAAAGTTACTGCATTTTTTCAGAAGTCACTGAACAAACAAACATGTATTGCTAAAGTTCTTTGAGAGTGAACAGCAGGATGCAGAGCAACAGATAATATCAAAGAGACTGGGTAAATTCCACCTTCTGCTCCGAGGGCTGTCATAGGACAGCCTCAAATCACACAGGAAAAATAACCAATCTCAGCTAATCCCAGCTTCATAGCACAGTCAATAAAAGCCATGCTCTGTCAGACTGCAATGTCTTTATTATTTCATGTGGCTAGTCAATGCAGATGAATTACTTGTGAGGACATGGTGGGAATGGATTGGGTTGTTTCCTGTCTATTTCATTTCTGGTTGAATTAATGACTGATAAAAAACAAGGAAAAGTCTGAAGGCTATAGGATTTCATCGCTTTCTTTTTTGAATTATAGTCTATTATCTACAGGCTCCACCTAACACAGATAGCCTTGGACTTCAGTAAGGGGGAAGGAGGGGAATTGTCTGTTAATGCAGGCAGGGAGGCAGAGTGCTGAAATTTGAGATTCATGAAGTCTAGTTTTATTACTTTGAATAAATCTTAATAAGGACATAAAAATTATTAGGAAACGCCTCAGAATGTGTTTTCAACCAGTGGATCAGCAGGAGATGAAAATAATGAATATATTATGAGCTGTGAAATTATGTAACTTGAAAAAAAGTATTTTTAGGAAACTTTAATAATGAAATATGTAAAAGCTTAAGTTGAAGAGTGTGGGCCGAGCTTTTGAAGATGTCTAACAAATGAATACTTCAGTCTGCCTGGAGCCTAAGGAAGGGGCAGGGATGGCTGAGCAGTGCTGTGAGTTGCAGCCTGGGCTCTGTGTGGCACTCAGGTGGTAGGGGAGAGCTCAGATGTCCCTGACCAGCAACCAGCAAGGAGCAGGAATGCATTGAGCCCCATAGATCCAGGAGCTCTGTAGAACTACTGAAGCGCCTCATTCACAGGGACTGCAGCCAGATTAAGTCCATGATCAAACAAAAATGTCACAAAATGCTTGCCTCAGCAAAGCAGGGAAGAGAAGAAATGGAAGGAGTGTACATATACATAAGCATAGCAAAGCAAAAGTGTTTTTACTTATGTGTCATTGGGTGTCTCACTTATCCCAGCACGTGGGTCAATCCAGCAGCCAGCAGATAGTTTTTGAGTCACAGTAGTAGTGAAAGTCTTAACTTTCATATGGGAACTAACATAAATAAAGACTGATCATCAGATGTAAAGTGAGTTCTTGGACACCTGATCATGTACTTTGACAGGCTGTACATATGGACAGAAACAGTAGCCACAAAAGCCACGAAACTCTTGTCATGCCTTGCTGCTAACGGAAGATTTAGAAAAGGAGGGAAGTGTGGAGGTACATGTCATTGACTTCCCATTTTTGCAATGAGAGCTCTGTAAATAGTTGCTTTAACCTAAGATCTAAAATTCTTAGAGGGTACATTAAAGACAGAACTTATGGGACACTATGCTATCTAAATAAATCCAGTATTTTCCAACAATGCAAAAACTCAAGAGCGAACTGTGAACACTGATTTTCTCCATCCCAGTCCAACTTCTATGCTTCAGAGCTCTGTTTTAGATTAGGTTTAGAACTGGAAAGTCTCCATGAGAAAGAGCAGATGACTGAGGCACGGATTCTGCCAGATGCTGATTTAGTCTGGACCCAATCCAGAAAAGCACTTTAGCTTCACACTTAACTTTAAGCATGCAAATAGCCCAAGAATTATCATATGCTTAAAGGTACCCCAGGATCTGAGCTGCAGCATTCAGCACACTGCAGTTTTGAGCACTAATTGATCTGAGTCAGCCACTTTGGAACACATGCAGCTGCAAAACTGCTCTTACAGCCACAGACTTGTGCAAGTGCAACAAGGGTAAAACAACAGAGCCAGAGCCCAGCATCTTCTCCAAGGGTAGCCAACTGTCTGTCTGTGAATCTAGAGCAGAACAGCTTTGGTAGCTTCTCAGGGATCAGCATGGCCATGTGTAACCAGTATCACTCGGTAGCATTGCAGGTGCCTGGGAGGCATTTAGCAGATTAATTGCTGAGATCTTTGCATCTCATTTGAGAAGCGTGCCCCAGTACTGTCTGCTTGAAGGTGAAGTGGGCAGGGGTGTGCAGAAGGAAGGAGATGTTCCTGCCCTTCTCAGCTCAGCAGCATGGCTGGGGACCCCAGTGGGTGAGGAAGTGCCCGTGCTTCAAGTTGAGGCAGGAAGGCGCTACAGGCACCCTGACACTCACCATCAGGGCAGCTACCCCTGGCCATGGCTGGCCTCTTGAATCATGCAGCTGCTTAGCTCCTGCTGCTGGAAGAGTGGCCAAGGCTGGCAGTACAAAGTACTCTCCAAGTGCTAAGCATTCTAATCAACCTGGCATCCTGTCAGCTGTGTGTGCTTCACAGGACCCCTCTTGCTCTGAACTGCTCTTAGACTTCCTCAGTACTGAAGGAGACAGAGGTTTTTGACCCAAAATTCTTTGGAGCGTTTTAAATGGGGTAAGTGACATCATTGTCAGAATCCCAGCATTTATAAACAGCAGAGAGCTAAAAATGATCCCAGGGCTGTGGAATTCTAAGCATGCAAACAACCAGCAGCAGCTTGGGAACCGTGGGCAGAATGCTCTGTGTGATTGCAGCATCCCTCCATAAAGCTCCCTGCTATTCCAAGGGATCGCACTCAGATTGCATCAGACACAAACCTTTCTTTTGTCCCCGTGCTTCATGGTTATGTTTTCAATGCTCTTGATCTTGTTGCCTATGAACATGTTCTCCTCAACCACAATTTTTTGTCCTGTAGGGTTGCATCTGGAAATAGAAAAGCAAAAGTGGCATTCAGAAACCTAAGTTACTGCCGGTAATGCAAGGAGGTGTTATTAAAGAGGGAGAATGTCATTCTTCAGCAGTAGGGTTAGGTCTTAAAAAAACTTCTCTAAACTGTTGCTGATAAACATCATTACCTCCTCTGAAAACTGCTGTATTCCTTCATCACAGCATTTCAAAATTACTTAGAATTCAACTTGACAAAGATGAACAAAGATCAGCACATGAGCAGCCAGGAACCCCCCAGACTTTCTGAAGACTGAAACCAGCAAATACTGGCCAACTAATTAAATCATGTGAGTTTAATCTGGCTTATAAGAGTCCAGCTCCATGCAGCCATGGCTCTTTACATTCTGTTTTGAGCACTTGCAATGCATTTCAAAATTAAAAATGTGTAGGTAGCACACGTTGTGCTGGTGTACATTTGCACCATCCAAGGTAAAGAGCTTTTCTAATGTCTTTAACTACAGTCCTCTAATAAATGAGCAGATGCATGGGGCTTTTTGTGCTTAGCAGCACAAAGGTTTGGGAGCACTCAGACTTCTACAGATGATGACCAAGGGCCACTATGCCACTACTGCAGAAAGTTAACATGTGAATCAGCCATGCCTTTGCTAAACCAGTGCAAGACATATGATTAACACCCTGGGTCAAGGGAGGGTTTATAGCTTTCAAAACAGCCTCATTAGAAGCTGCCTTGGATGACTTCCTGCAAGGCACTTTTCTATCTTGAGGATGAAGGGAAAAAACTCAAAGGAAGCAAATCACATCACAGCTATAAGGAACAATGATAGAGTTCAGGGATTCAAAGTACACCAGTGAGGAGGGGGGAGAGAAAGAGGGAGAGAGAGGAAGTGAGACAACAGAAGGAAGTGGGGTCTGTGTCATTTCCCACAGGAATCCTCCTACAGCTTCTGCTGGAAGAAGATAAGGCTACCCCAGAGGCCAGGAGAGGTGGACGCCACTCTGCAATTGTGTTTGAATTGATAAGATCAGAGAGTCAGGGAGCTGGAACAAGGGTTATGCGAGGTCTTTTGCCACCAAGTCACTCATTCAGAACTGGCTTTATTCAGCATCCATGACCAATTTTCTCTCCCTCAACAGAAAAGTCTAGAAAAGATTTCATGTAATCTCTGTGGCTTTCTTATGACTGCATAGTATTTCTTTATGGTATTTCCACCCTGCTCCAGCTTGAATACCCCCAAAGCAGCAGCCTGTGTGCCTTCTGCTTACCTGAGATGCCAGCAGCCCTGCCTAAGCCTATAGATCGCTGCCTTGTGATTCCTTGGCCAAGCAAGGTGAGGGGCTGCTTTCCTCATGCAGGGATAGTGGGTCACTTCTCAGACTCAGCCTGGGGCAGAGCATCCAGCATTGCTGCCAGGCTGTGGTATATAACCTGGGACAGCAGTGGCTGTTTGTCACTTTTCCCTGTCAATTGCAGCATTTGGAAAAACACCGAAACTGAGAAAATAAGGAGCCATCCAGCAGTTTTCTCTTTGGTATCCTAGAATTACTTTCTTCTTTTTATGGATGTAAAAGCTGCCTTCATCCTCATCACCAGAGTATAGCTGAAGTGCAGCCAGAGTAGTTACAGGTGACTCCACCACATCCCCAAAACTGCCAGGGGAACACTGCCATTCAGATCTGAGCCCAGGCCCTGCCTCATGGATCACTCTGTTTGTACAGCGACAGGAACAAAGGAAGCATCTACTTGTAGAAGGTAAATCTCAAAAGGCATCTTGTGCCCTAACCATAGAGGCTGCATCCAGGAGGGATAAGAAAATACACTGGTAAGTCAGAGGAAGGTTGGTAGATGAGATAAAGAAATATCCAGTCTGACTGGTCGTCATTTTAAGCTTATTTGACACAACTCTGATAATCTAGAAGGTGCTTGTGATTCCAAAAAGATGATAAACAACAGGTTGGGGAAATCTGTGGGGAATCACTGCTTGTGATTGCTAATTAAAAGAAACAAGATGTACAGGGAAGAAGAAGCGATGTGGAGCCAGCAGCCCAGCAGTGTGTTCCCCACAGCGAGAGCTGCCCACGTGCACTTACAGTGTGTCTGTGAGGCTGCAGGGCTGCCACTTCCACTCAACCTTCGGGTCAGGATTCCCGCTTACAGTGCACTGGATTTTGTGCTTGCTTCTTAATTCCACCCGCTCGATCTTATCGAAATCTGTTTCCTTTTCATAGATTTTGGGTCTCTCTAAAGAAAAACCAACAACAACAAAATAAGTACAAAAGAGCAAGTTTACATCTGCAGCAGTGTTCTTGTTTCCATCAAAGGATTGGCAGCCCTTCACTAACAGTGATTGTTTATTGATGCTGCTGAAGTTGTAGGGCAATTACCAGCAATATGAAAGTATTAAACACACAGAGGAACACAGGCACTAGTTTTGATGTTTCAGTGACACATCACACCATGTTCTCCTGAATTGCTTTCAAGTGCTGTTGCGGCTGTTACGCTACTGGAACTGTTATGCCATGAAACATCTATCGCTTGGGGACTGCAGGATCAGGCTGCTGGTGCAGGTACTGCTGGTAGCACAGTGCTTGACTTCTGATGTCACCCCCCGAGAGGAACCTTATCAAGCAGCTGCTGCTCTGCAGAATCATGACCATTGTGCAAGGTTCTCCCCACGGTCACTGCAAAAAACTTCTTTTGATCCGAAAACAATGCTTACCTTTTCTGTGTGCCATGCACTGGGTGAAGGGGTGAAGAAGGCAAGGAAGAAGTGGTGGATAGAAACCACTTGTACAGTTACACCAAGAAATCCTTACCCCAGAAATAGCAAAACCATTAAAAAGGTCACTGTGTTATTCTCATCTGGACAGACTGCAAGATCACCCCCTTGAATTGGAAATCTCACCAAAGCAAACTTGCATGTGTGACACTTTCAGGGCTGCTTGTTGCCAGCAGGAAAAAAAAACAAAACCCACTTTGTCCCATGTATTTCCAGCTCCCACAGGAACATGCAAAAATGAGAAATACTGTTAAAAAATCTCCAAAGTGAACTGAACTTTTCCTAACCTCGGAGAGGGTGGGTTTGAGACTGAAGTGAAAGCACAGGCTCTTCCCTGGTGCAGACAGCTCTGCCCATCCCCAGTCCTATCTCTGTCTGCTTCTCATAACAGGAAACCACGCAGATTTATTGGTTGGGGTCCGGCAGTGGAGCCCCTTTGTCCAGCTGAGTGCAGCCGCTTTACGTGAAGGCCTTTGACAAGTTGGGAAGTGAATGCAGATTGTATTTCTATTTTTCGGTTTAACTTATTTTTCTGCTGTCAAGGAGGCCCCAGATGTATAAACAGGAGCCACTGCCCACCTCATCAATCTTGAGCCCTATTCCTTTTTCTTCATTTTTTTCCCTTTCAGCCCTCCTCTCTTACCCAAGGACCAATCACTCCAACCTCATGTCTCAGCAGGACCCTCACCTTCCATTCTTCTCGCTGCCAGGTCAGATTTAGACCTCAGCATTGCCAGAAATAACACATCAGGTTTCCTTCTCACCCAATGAAAGGAATTGTCTTCACCTGCTTCAGCTGTATCCTAACTTCCACAGTAAAACCTTTGCTACTTTGAAGGACCCTCCTTAGATCCCGATTAGCGTTTCACTTAAAGAAAACCACAAATGACAGTCCTTGGTTTGGTTTTGCTGTTGCATCCTGTTTTGCCTTTTGCTCCCCTTTGGTCTGCCTGCAGATGCAGCTCTGCCAGGCTCTGAAGCCCACTCCTTTCCTCAGGGACAGTGCTGGCTTTTCGGGACAGAGGAGGGGAAGCAGGGGGCAGATGGAGCAGCTCTTCAGCCTGTGCCTGAGGCCCTTCCTGCACATCTCATTGGGGAGCAGGAGCAGCTTTTGGGTTGTGCAGTGTTTTGCAGACCAAGTGCATGGACATCTGTGGGTGTACGGACCACTCATGGCAGACTTTTGGCACAAAAGCTGAATTTCCTTGTAACTACTGTTTCATTCCCCACCACCAAATTATTTCAGATCATGACAATGATTTTGCAAAATTCCCTGCAGACAGAAGCGCATTCTTCATGGTCTCATACATTTTTCTTTTCAGTCTCAAATTCTTTGTTTTCCATGTTTGGACTGGACTCAGAAGCATAATTTTCACTCCGAAATAGAGACCTAAGTTCAGTGTAAAAGGTTACTCAAGTGATGTGTTTTTGAGCTGAAAGAACAAAGCTTTGCACACCTGGGGAGAGGGACAGTACGTCTGGTGTTTGTTTTTGTCTGAAAGAGCATGGGGAACAAAGTAAGTTTGATTACAGTCTTTGAATGTTAGGAGATTATTCTTGGTGAAATGATGAGTAAGTTGAATGTCATTTAAATTATCCTTCTGAAAAAGAAAGATAGTTTTAACTTGATCTAATTAAAATAAGAACATACGTGAGTGACAAATGAATTCTAATTCCACAATTACTTCACTGCATGGCACTATTAAATATTACCTGAAACCCAGAATGAGTCAAAATGATTCATCAATTGAAATAATTAGTATTTATGAGGTTTGGGCAATTATTTTCTTAAATCTGGAGGGGCTGGCTAGAAGTGCCTCCCCATTATTTCTCTTGCAGTGCATTACAACACGGTTAGCGTGGGGTAGCTAAATCTGGGCATGTCTTTCAGAAAGAGAAGTGGGTTTTTTTATAAGTTTCTCTTTCTCCCTGCATAGGATGCAGTAGAGGTGGGTGTCACCCTTGGAGTGACCCTTGCTGTGGCGTTACCCCGGTTTTGGAAGCAGTTCTTTGTGCTGTTAGGGATGCTGGCATTGGCTCCCACGTGCCTCAGGTTTGTGGTGTGAAATATGCTGGGGGACACTGATTGGGCTGAAAACTCTGTGAAGCTCCTCACACTGTGCTGGCCATCCTACACTGTGCCCCTGAGGACAGCAGAAGCGTTTCTGTTCCTTTTGCTCACTGCTGGACTAGATCCTACCTGCAGAAAGTGCCCCCATCAGTGGTGGAAAGCCTTGGACCTGTAAGGCTCACTGTTCTCTGCTAGGTGCTGGCCTTTTAGATTTGCACGGACTGTCACCAGATGGTTGGCTCAGTGGGCAGCTGCAGTAACCTTGCCTGCAGAACGGCTCTGCACTTGGAAGCTGAGGAATTTTTAACCTAATACCAGTGATTATTTAATTTAATATTATTTAATGCATACCTGGTGGTATATTTCTCAGATAACTCTCTCCCTCTTCCACATGTGCTCTGCTTTCTCTTTCACATCTGCTTACAAAGCAGCATGGCGGGTTACGCACCAACTCTTGTGCATCTCTGCTCATGTACAGGTGTGCAGGGAGGCTTGGGGTCAGAACCCAATCATAAGCACTGCCAGAATCCAAGTCTATTTCTGGTTGCACCTTAAATTAAGCATCTAAAAAGTGCAGCCACATTTGCATGCACATAGCTATCCTTAAGCATGCAAAAAAAACAACCCTGTTGGAACCTGAGCACCACAACAGCAGAGTGACACAGCAGCTGCCCCTGTGCTGCGCCCTGCAGCGCTCTCTGCCTGCTCCCCCGGGCACAGTGCAGCCCTCCTGGCTCCTCCTGGGCTCTCGGAACACTTCCCCGTGTGCTCCTGCCCCAAGCAGTGCTGCAGCAGTGCTGAGCTGCAGGACATCACTGCACACTTCCTTGCTGACCTGAAGCACCCCTTGCTGTCCCACTTCTTGTTTCCAGCCCCTCCCCAGAGATCTGACCGCCTGTTTCCAACCTCTGCATCCCATCCCTTGACCTCTGCCCTCCTCAGACTGAGTTTTCTCAAGCAGAAGCCAAACAAACCTTAAAAGCTTTCTCCTCTCTGGCTGCTTTTGCAATGTTCAATGTTCAGATGGCTTTAAATGTATCAAAAATAACTGGGTTTTCATCTCTCGGCTGAAAGTGTGATTGTATCTTGTATCCCAAGCCTTCTCTGCAGAGGTGCAATTGCTGGTGTGAGAGCTGACCCGAATAACTAACGACTTTGCTGCTGCTGCACTGTGAAATGCAATCAAAAAGCAATTCTGCTTACTGTAAATTTCAAATTGATCAGCACTATGCAAATCTCATCTTACTTTCTTGTGTAATGTTTAGTCTGTAACATTAGAAGACTGGGACACTGACCCCCTGGCATTGCTCCTTAGGCAAGAGATTCTTTTATCTCTCAGTGCATGGCAGATGTTATTAATGGAGTTGCATACTTGTCACCCAGAGGAGCATCCAAATATAGAGGCCAGCACGCAGAAACATTCACTGCACTTTGCTTTACTTCCAGTGATCTGAACAGAAATGTTTACACACCTCCCCCACTACATCTAAACTGAGTTTCAAAAATGTTTTCATATTGAACAATCATTAAAACGTCACAAAGTGGTCCAGTGAAGCATTTCACCTGAACCTGCTGTACTTCACTGGACTACGAGGCTTCATTAAAACTATTCAGTGTCCATCTGATTTCAGTTTGCCCCTTCTGTTTCCCAAAAGCAAAAATAATTTGCACTTTAGAATATTCCATCTATTTTTCTGTGGTACTTAATGAAAATAGGAGCTCTGCAAGCTGAGCCAGGTGAATACTTGTAATGCAGATAGGAAGGTCATTAACACATGCTTAGATTGGTCAAATGATATGGGGAAAAGAGGATGAAATTTCCCCTGAGTAAAAACACTTCATCTGTGTTCAGCTTACAAGTGATCATTGTGTTTCTTTTTCTTTTTTGTTGAAAGAAAGAAAAATTATTCGAATCAAATTAGTTAAAATGACTTTTGTTCCAGGCTGAGCAGAACGTTGTATTTCACCCCAGCCGTTTCCTTCTGGGTGCCTGTTTCTACCTTCTGGGTGCCTGTTTCATTCTGTCGGCTGTTTTGCTCTGCGCTGTGCAGCACTACACACAACCAGCGCCAGGATGAGGTGTGCAGCCCAAGACCCTCCATGGGTTCCACTGCAGCAACAACAGCCTTGGGCTCGGCAGTAATGGGCCCCAGCCCCCCTGCAGCACACTGCTGGCTGCAGGTTGGCTGCTGCTCCACTGCTGCAGGCTGGGAGTGCCAGCAGGGTGGAAGCAAATGGCACAGAAGCCATCCAGTTGGATCCTGGATGAGCACATTTTAGGAAGACTCGCAAGGCTCCTGGACTACCTGTCATGAATGTTGTGGTTAAAATGATTGCAGTCTGGTCTGTATTTTTTCTAACCTTGTAATGTCACTTTAAGATGTGTTTTTCTGCACCTTGGAGGAAGAGGGCTGTCTCTTTTTCAGTCCTGTATCACCTTTCCCAGATCTATCACCCTCACCTTTCTCCTTCAATGCTTCAGGGAAAAAAAAAGAAAGTTTTTTCTTGTCTCTCAACCTTATTGGCTAAACAGAGTTCAAAAGCAAATGCATAGCGCTGAGCTGCTTAATTTTTAACAGAGCTGGCAGCTCTCTAGGATTTTTCTCTGTGCCCCCTTTGCCTGCTTTTCAAAGGAGAAAAGCCCCACTTAATATACCTGCAGGCTTGGCTGAGAGCATGGAAACAAGTGCTGCCACTTCCCAGCTTCCCCCAACTCTGGATTTCAAGGGCTGTCAGAAGGAAATTGCTGCTGCAAAGGAGTGAGCTGAATGTCTTCCTCTCCCTGAAATTGGATTGGCCACTCCCAACAAAAGGAAAAAGGTGCATCAGCCTTTTTTTACTGGGGCCTCTCATGGGAACACACAGAGGCTGAGGGCAGGCTGGGCTGCAGGGCTGCACGTGTGCAGGGATTGTGCGATGTCTGTGAGAAAGCTCTTCATCATTTGCTAATAATTGTGCAAGAACGGCCCAACGCAGTCAGTCTGCGTTCCACGCTTTTTCTTTTCTTTCATGTATCTCCCAGAAAAAGTCAGGTGTTTCTCTGTTGCCTGAAGAGACCTGAAGGACGGACTGGAGCATGGTGTGATAGCGCAGCACTTCATACTTGCTTTCTCCCAGAGCACTGCCTACAGCCAGACCTGGCAGCACACAGGAGGAAAGCAAAGGAATGGGCCTGAGGAGGAACACACTGAAATTACAGCTAGTTGGAGACAGGCTGTGTTTTATTCGCAGGTTTCTAAGCTTGCTTGGCTGGCCGAGGAGATGGAAAATCAAATTTTCTATTTTGGCTTTTCCTGAATGGGTTATCCTCCAAGGAGCAACACTGGAGCTAGATGTAACATACAATGGAAAGCCAGTCCTGGCAGAATACTGAAGAATGCAAGCAAGGTGAAGGTTCTCTGCAGCCCTGCTTCTCCTGTGTGGCTCAATCCTTTCACCTATTTGCAGTATTAATGCAAAGAAATTCCCATTTCTCACATCTGATGTCCAGCACAGATATTTCTGTGGCCCTTCCTTGCACTGAGGACCATGTGTGACTCTCCTCTGCTGCCCTTAGATGAGCTCCATCTCTCCAAGAGCTCCTTTGCTTTGACCTGGAACAGCCCAGCATGAATTAACCTCATCCTGAGGGCTGTCTCCCTCTTCAGACTAGTCTGGATCTGGTTAAAGTGACAGAGTCTTGTTCCCATGGATCACCATGTATTTCTTAACTTCTGTGGAGATCACTGGGGACTCCTTTGATGTCAACTCATCCCTTGCAAGCCAAAGTAGGTCAAGCACAGAACTCCCTCTGCCTTTGATTTTAAACCAAATATGAAGAGCTGGCCTGATTACAGGGTAGGGCAACACATGCACCATTAAGCGCTCTGGAGCTCATTCTCCCTAGTAACAGAAATTGAGGTACAGCCACCTCAGTGACATAACGGGGAGCACATGGCAACGCATACATGAATTCTGCATGCTCAGGGTCTCCTAGTTTGGTCCATGCCCAGGAGAGAGGGAATTTGAGGGAGCCTGTGAGTAACTACTGCTTTTGCTACAGCTACTGCTAGCACTTTGCACTGCCCCTCTTCGAGATACAATGCAAGAGCTTTGGGGATCAAGACTCTTCAAGGGAATGTAATTTCAATTGACTAGAGCAGCAGGAACCCAAAGCAATATTGGCTGGAAGAGTCTTGACAGAGCACAGAAGAGAAACTTTGGGACAAAGGAGAAAGGAAAAGTGGTGAAGGAGGTTATTCATCCCGTTTTTTTCCGAATTAACTTATGCTCCTATACAACCTTCGCTCACAGCATGACGGTCAGAGCATGCTGACTGCCCCATAAAGGGCTCAGCAAGAACTCTGATACATGCAGATGACTTGAGCAAGGGTGAGAATGAAATGCAGCCTGCTTCCCCATAAATAGATTTGGGGATTTTTTGTTTATGTTTTGTTCTGAAACGGCTTTGTACTTCAGCCTGCAATAACTCTTTTCTCCCACGTTTCTCCTCCTTGGCTGGCTCAGATGTGCAGCCACCAGCTGTTTGCTACGATTGTTCCTTCTTCTTGCTCCCTTTCCTCCAAATTCTTTAGGACATTATTTTCTTGAACCTTTTCTCAATAAGAATTTAATCAAACAAAACAAAAACACAGCAACCTGCCGCTTCTTGGACAGTGTTTGATGTGTAAATATGTAAAGAAGGAGAGTTTTGAAAATGCAGTCAGCTGCCTCCCGGGAACTTGAGTCTTACAATGAGCCAACAGGACTCCACAGGGGAGATATGTGCTCCTGCAAGATGAAATTCCAGCTGCACTGGGAGCATGGGTGACCAGAGGCACAGCTAAGCCACTTCTTAAAGAGACATTTTTTGCATAGCAGTGCTATTCTGCTCTGGGCCAGACAGCAACTGCACAGTTTGGTGTGCCTGATTCCTGCGTACTGCTGGGGCCAGCACTGCTACCAGCTCTCAGCCAGCAGCTTGGGGCTTTATTTGCCCTTTTGTTTCTTGTTTCTGTAGAGCTGAGACAATGAATACCTCTGCTCCCTGCAGATACTCATCAGTTTTATGGCCGTATCAACCTTTGTGGGGAAATAGCTCCTACTTTTTGCACTCATTACTATGAAGCAAATACCTTACAAGTACAGTACTTTATGCCAGAAGTGCTGTGCTGGCTACCAGTTAAGTGTATGGAAGATAATTCCAAAGAAAGCTTGCAGCAGTTCAGGTCTTCTAGCAGGTCAGGAGATACACTGCATATAAGCTGCTGTCCTGTAGGGCTCAGGCGTATCACTAATTGTCTCCTACTTTTTAAGGGGTTCTTTTCTGCTGCTGTTATTACAGAATAAAATGCCCTGCAAAATTAATATAATGCAATTTGATGAGTAAGAGTTCTAGTGCTATTTATACTTTGTTTGTAGATAACATTTCACAACACTATTAACTTCCTCTACACCTAGTTCAAATTGGCAGTGATGGGTTTGTCACAGCACATAGCCACTTACCCTATCTGTGCTGCTCAGGAGAATTAATGATGTATTATTTTGAAGAGACTCACAGGAGAGGGGGCTGTATGCTTGCTTATAATTTCTTCTATTTGCAGGAAGAGACAAATGGCACTTATCTTCACATTCCAAAGCCTATTTAAATGATACAGTTCAGAATGCACTTTCTTTCTCAGATGCAGTTCTGAAATTTAAAAGACATGCCCTGCCTTTTGGGGACTAATGCTGTTACTCAAAAAAGAAATGCTACTCCTCAGTAATAGGAAGCTGCTTGATGTGCACGTAGTTGGCATGAGGCTGGGCAGGTGCTGGGCTGCTGCAGGCAGCGCCTCTTAGACATGATGCAAAACTGATGCTTCTACCAGCGTGTTGACCTGCAAACCAAGAGGATTGTTCCATGAAGTCTGTTAATACCAGCGTTCAAATTCTACCTTCAGTAATGCAGGCTGCCTGGTTCTAAGCTGAGACATTGATCACCGCTCTCAGCTCAGAGGCGGTTCTGTTTCAGCGGTGGGCAAAGTAATCCCACGTAAAATATCTGCAGAGCATTTCGGCCTCCTGCTGAAGCTCCAAACAATTAGATCTGTTCAGGTGATGCCAGGACATCAGTCACACGAACTGGACATTAAGTGTCAGGTTATTTGTTTAGGAGTCGAGAGAAAAATTTAAATCCGCATTCAGGTTGTTTTTTGAATATAAAGCAAATTATGCCCAAATCTGAAAAAGAAGCAATCCATTTTCCCTAGCTGAAAGCATGAGGAAAAAAGCATTTTTCTGCAGTCGGATAAGCTTCAAGAACAAAACTTTCCTTTTTTGATCTCTTCCCACACTAAATCTGGGCTAAACGAGCCCATCTCTGGGTCGCGTGCTCCAGATCCAGCTTGCTGGGTTAGTGCTGCAGAGGGAAGAGCCTGGCAAGGAAGAGAGCTTTCCTAGTTTTGAGTCATTCCTATCTACAGTCTGGGCAAGTACCTCCTTGTTTGCAGTGATTTGCTTAAAAACAGTGGCTTTCTTTGGCAGATATTTTCCATTTTGTGTCTCATTTCAGAGATGGCTTTTTTTCTTTTTTTTTTAAGCAGGAAAGAAGCACCTGTTGTTCATTTTTCCTGTGCTTCAGCAAGCATTACCTTTGCTGGTCAGTAACAGTCCTGCAGCTGCTGGCCTTTGCATACTCTTAAAAAGGGTGTTTTGCAATGAAATAATTAGTCCTGATTGAAGTCCTTATTGGGCTGATCTGAAATAAAGGCTGACAATGAGCACCATGCTAGGCAAGCACTGTGTGAGAGAGCCAGAACAACACACGCCTGTACATACAAGAGAGATGAAAGGCTTGTGCTGTACTTAATAGCATGGATGGTTTAATCCTGAAATAGCATCTTGCTCCTACAAACAAGGTCTGTTTGTTTTTGATATGCCTATTTGTGGAATGGCTGCTCTTCGACTAAACATTCTCTTTTGCACACAAATGCTAATATTTACCTTGACAAGATAATTTATTATCATTCTTAATTTTCTCTTCCTTTGGATGTTTCTGTTCTCTAACAAGACAGCAAAACCATTGTACGGATAAACAACCCCAAGGGAATAAATGGCCACAGTTTAACACATTCCTGCCCATCACTGAGCCACAGCAGCTGACCATGGGCATGTTCCCAGCTCTCTACAGTCCTGTATCACACATTAGTTTAAGGGTTGTTTAAGTTGGTGTAAGCACTGAGCATTTTGAATAGGCCAAGTATGCCTAAGTAACAAGTTCTCCATTTGTTATGCATTATTCCTTTGTGAAAGGTGAAATGAGAAAAAAACAAATGCTGGAAGTTACATAGTGCAGCAGCACATAAGTAATTCAAGAAAGGACAATTGAGAATATTTTTAGGTGTCAAGAAGAGAAAGAGAGAAAAATTCACCGTAGAAAAGAAAACAAACCTCCATCAACCACTTCACCTATCTCACTGCCTGAGCAAACCTCAGGAAATACAGAAGAAAGCAGAGCTAACATGCCGAACTCCCGCTGGGCCTCATGATTCTGTTTCTGTTCCCAAATTCACTGCATTAAAAGAGGCAGCAGATGTGCAAAGAGACAATGAGCTCTGTCTTCCATCATCCCAGTGAGTGAGATCAGTGAATGTGATTCCAATGTCTATATTCCTTTTCTGACAAGTAAAGCAGCCTCACTGCACTCCGTTTGCTTTGGATCCTCCTAAAAATGAGCCCATCCCTCAAATGCTCCCAGCAGATAAATGACAACACAAAAATACGAAATACAGACTTAGGCAGTATTTCTGTAGCAGGATGATGGAGAGACATGAAAGACAGAACAGCTCATCTGGTTCCTTCCGCCAGCACACTTGGGACTCTTCCTGTCCCAACAGGATGTTCCCCAGTGCTTTGCCCAAGCTACTTCTTAATCTCAAGGGATAAAACTTCCACCACTTCTCTTGGGAAACTGTGCCCCTGGCTCCAGACCTTGCTCCTAGATATCCTCCCAAACTCCTATTGAAAGGCTCTTCACTTTCAAGCCGTTTCCGTGTCTGTCTGCAGACCATCCCAACAAAAAGATGCTGCGGTCTGAGGTGCAGCAGCTTGGTGGAAAGTTGTTTTAGATGACCTGGTTTCAGCCTAACTCCTCATTGCAGATCTCCATTCTATTGCCTCTATTCATGTGGGTTGGTGCAAAACAGATCATCAGTGTTTCCTAAATGTGTTGTACGAGCTCATTGCAGGTGAACGTGGGACTTGTCCCTCCTTCCTACTGACTGAAAGAACAGCGTCACACGGAAAAAAAACCACAGCACTATCATTACAAACATCAAGTCCTTACCTGTCACTACCAGCTGCATGGTGAGGTTCTTGTACAGGCCATATTTTGCATTGCTCAGGACAATGGTGTAGTTTCCAGCATGCTTTGGTCTCACATCTCTTATGCCCAGCCTGTACTTTGCTGGGTCCGGCTCGTAGCAAGTTTGGTTATCCTTGATCAGTTTGCCATCTTTGTACCTGTTGTGAAAGGCCCAGCAAGGCTCATCATGTGCACACATGGCTGTTAGCCCTCAGAAAGCCTGACTGGTACCCAAATGAGAGTGGTTAAAGGGTCATCCTTCAGAAACAGCACTGGAGACAGAACAGGAACCCCTGCTTGAATTGGGCTTCTATTCCCATGCTCTTTCACACTAAGATTGAGTAGCATCTGCAGTGCTACAGGAAAAAGATATTTAAATGAATCTGAGTTATCAGTGCTTCTTGTACGCTCAACTATCATCAGAAATGCAAATGGAGCTGCCCTCAAATTGTTGTGGACTGCAAACATCAGCTTGCACGTGCAATACTAAGTGCAGTAAGTGATGGGTTAGCCAAAATTTGTATCATCAGTTTTAAAACAAGATATTAATTAATCATAACTGTTTTTCAGCATGTATGAATGATCCTTTACTATTTACGAAAAAGCCAGTCTGTGTTAGGGAGAGTTTAGAGTCAGCAGGCAGGTCAGTGAGGAATTTGCAGCCCTGAACCATCGCTAACACTGGGTTGGGCGAGGCTCCATGACCTTCTCCTGCTTGCTGCTAACCCACAGTTGGGTTATGAATATGAAATAGGGCAGACTTTGCCACACACAGAGCTTCAGACTTGGTGGAAGGAGAAGCTGGGGTACGTGTCCTGCTGTCTGAGCATGCTGAAAGCCTCCTCTGCAGTCATTCAAACTGTGCTGAAAGACCTCCAACGTCAACATCTGCTGCATGTGGGGAAGGAGGCTCTGGTGGTCCCAGCTGCCACAGAGCTGCCGCATACTGGGCCCTGGGAACAAAGCCTGGCAAGGGAAAGGGGGTGCTCCCTCTCTAACTCCCAGGAAGGTTTCTGTCTCCTAAAAACCAGAGGCAATTAAAAATAGCTCTTGGCATGCAGAGGTCAGTGATTTGACTGACATCAGAGAATTTCTTGTGTGTTTGCTGCTAGGAAAAGCCAGCAAACCCATCCCTGAGCAACACCTTTTGCTGGCTGGCAGGCCATCCTGAGCAGCACTCAGCTGGCCAGGTATGGCACTGGGGAGTGTTGCCAAGCCTCCTGTTCAGCTGAGACAGGCAGAATTGCCCATGGTGAGTGAGGTGGGGCTGGGAAAGAGCCCTATGAAATAGGGCATGGAGAAAGTGGCAGGGCTGAGGACAAGTGATTTAAGGGCAATGAGAGAAATGAATGTCTCCTGCACTCACTGATGTGTTGGCTGCTTTTCACCTAATCCATCACAGTCCAGGTGGAGCCTTTACAGTGCCTAGGAGGAGTTACTGGCATTACTGGTGGGACCAACCAGAGTAAATTATTTAAAAGATAAGAAGAGAAATATTTTTTCATGTTAATAGTGTGTCCTGCAGCTTTCTGCTGTGCCCTGCATCCTTGCAGACTAGCCACCACTAAAGCTAATAAACTGGCAGCCCTTCCCCCTTAGATTTCTACTGTTCCAAACAGTTCTGTGTCCAGTGTAAACAAAACCTCTATTTTTTCTGTAGGAACCTTTTTGTTTGCATGACTAAAGGGGAAAAATAGCATGGGAAAGAGGTACAGCTTATCACCTCCACACAGCACACAGCAGCACAGAAAGGAGAAACAACTCCTTGGGTGAGCTGTGAGGCCGTGGCTGTGAGTGCTCCCAACTTATACCTGCTGTCAGTGAAGCAACAGTGAAAATCTGCTCCAGACAGGAGCCTCAACAAGGCCATGTCTGCTTTTGCTCCAGGTACTCACCAGGCAACAGTTGGGCGAGGAAAGGCATCCACCTTTGCAGCCAGTTTCAGTGACTTGTGTCCTGATGTAATCTCATAGTAAAGCCCTTTCTTGTGTGACACCTCAAGGAAAGGTTTGTCTTGAAAGAGAAACAAAGAGAAAGACAAGGAATGGCAGATTTGCCACAGTGCAGTGCTCGTATCTTCACACAGTGCTCTGCCTATCCTTGATCTTTTGCAGCTGCAGATGTGCAGAAGATGGAAACAACCAAATGGAACGCCAGCCTGGTAGAGCAGTTTGACTGCACAGCTCTGGCACAGTCAGTGAATTATATCTCCACATAAAGGACTTTTTATTTAATGGAGAGAATTAGCAGCTGCTGTGCCCCTGCTGCAGCATGTCTAAGTGCTGGGGTATGCTGTCCTGTGAATGCCAGCCCGACAGATTTTCCAGGGCATCAGCAACCACTCTCAGAGCTGCCTTTTCTAAGTAGCTCAATCCCAGTTCATCCATACCCTCAGATGTTGCAGTCTTGAGCTCTGTGATGTTTTTTTGAAAACACTGTTCTGGATGCTGACTCTCTCACAGACTTACTACAGATTATTAATGTTTTAAGTAGTTGTCATTCTTCCTGACAGCATTGAGGTATCAGCACATTTGGTAATGTGGCATTATTCTTTGGTTACACTAAAAGTATAGTCTTGGTTCTCGGGTCTGATGGTTTAGCTGCAGAACTTACCGTACACCGTAACGGTGACATTAGCTTCCAGCTTCGTTACATTGAATGTTTTGCATATGTATAGGCCTCCATCTTCCATGGTGACATTTTCAATTGTCAGGCTGCTGCCAACCTTGTACACGGGTTCACTCTGGTCCATTGTTCTCCTGGGGGAAGGGTGCTGGAAGTCAGCAGAAAAAGAGGTCAAAAAGGGGCATAATTGGGACTGCTCTGTTTACCCTTACAAAGTCTGCCAGTTAAGAAAAGCAGTGATTCATATCAAAATTATCGTAGCTCCCCATCACGGAAGTAAATATTATAAAATACTATAAGCAGGAAGAGCTCTTGTGTGAGCTCTCGTTATCAAGTTTAATGGGAAAGAGGCAGTGGAACTATGGCACGTCTCTGCTGAAACCTGGGCATGCAGGTAAGCCATGGGACACTGCAAAGATCATCCCTGTTCAGGGCCCACATCCCAGGGATCTCACTGCAAAACTGCCATCATCTCCTGTAGGGTCACTGCTGTGCCTTTTTCGGGGTCACTGTCAGTTTTCTTGTCTTAGAAAGAAAGCCTACTTTCCAAAAGAATAACAGATATATTACGATAGCCAAATGCCAATGCAAATTCCTGAAGAGTTTGAGAAAGCATTTTATTATTCTGATTGGATTTTTGATCCCATATATTTGGTCAAGAAATTTTGCATTTATAATGTTAGAAATCTAAGGAGGTTTCATAAAGAAGTAACTCTCTTCCATCATGTGGGTTTCAAGAAACAGAATTCAGTAACACTGGAATTTAGAAGCTTGCACTTCCATAAACTATTTTTTCTGTAGTTTCTTCACAAAATCAAACATTCTTTTGTTAAGTAAACAAAATAAGTCCAAAATAATCAAATTTTAGGGGGCACATTTTACACTGTTCCGAGAGGCTTAGATGCTCCTTTGAAATGTATATTTTGCACAATTAAAATAGAAAGCAATCATTTTAATTCTGAACATCAAATAGAACCATGAGTACTGTATTGGATGAATGAACTGATCTGGAAATACCCCTTCTCTCTGGTTTTCCTTAGGAGAACTGGAAGGTTTCAGTACATCAAAGTGTCACGTGGCTCTACATCAAATTCAGCATTTCTGTATTGCATTCCACAGAAAGCTCAAGAACTCACTTTCAGAATTTAAATTTAATTATTCAGTGAGGTCTGAGCAGATACAAGTGGCTTTTGTTTCATTTCCCCTACTTAATAAGTGCCAAGATGGGTGAGCAGATTGATGGCTTGCACCCTTCATGACTGCCCTTGAGACTTAAGTTGTGAGCTGGGAAGAGGCCACAAGTAATGCGACAGAAATTGTTCCAAGAGGAAAGATCTCCTGGCTTTTCTTGCAAGCACTTATATAGCATGAGATTTGCAGTTTAATTTACAGGCTCAAGGTAGTAGATGCATTTTAGATTCATTCAAACTAAAAATACAATCAGTTGTAGGCATAGAAATGGTTGGCTGTATTTCAGAACAGCTAGTAGCCAGTGTGCTCAGCACCATGAACATCTTTCTTTTGGGTAGGAGACTGCATCAAAGCAGAGTCCTGAATTCTCATCAACTCACTCTCCCCCTCGGACACGTCCATACAAATTCGATGCGCCCGTTGATGAAGGTTTCTGCTTTGCATTCCAAATAGAGAGTTTCTCCAACCAGCAGTTTTTTGGGAGTTGCTTTCAAAGCCAGGTTCTGTGCTCTGCCCTCTGAAAGGAAAAAAGCAAAAGTATAAGCACACAGCACTCCACGCATAAATGACACTTAAGGTAGCAACCACACTCTGAATGCCCCTCCAGCATCTGCTCCTTTCAGTTTATAGAGCACTTCATCTTCTTCTGCAGTTTCTACGGAAACTCTTGAAAACACGCAGTAAGGAGCAGCGAGGTCAGCTGAATAAACGCCTGAACATCAGCTGATCAAAGCGGTCAGATGTGGGCACACTCATTTATGAATGATTTTTCTTGCTTTCGCCGTGTTTGGCTCCAGCCCTCAAAGCCCAAACATTCTGATACTATTCTTGTACTTCTTCTTTCCTAAGAAAAGAAGATTCAGAAGTGACTCAACATCTTCATTTCTCCTGCCCCTGATGGCCAGTTACCTCTCCTTTTTGAATGGGACCACCAGATCTCAGTCTTTTGTATTTACTGATGTCTCAAATGCACCAGCTCTGAAAAAGCCTCCTTCAAGGCCATGCCTCTTAGTCTGTGGAGCAGCATAGTAAATACAATTCTGACCACTGCACAGCAATACATTACAGAAAAAGGTCTTGCAGGTGTGCTTGGGGGCTAGATAAGGATGTCCTCATGGCTTTTTTTTTCAGCTCTGCATTCACAATTTTAGTAATAAATAATCACTACTCCAGCAATGAAAGAAAAATAGAAAGAGAGATTTACAGGATCTTTATTTGGCTGCCACACAAATTCATTGTTATTTAAAGCTGAGTGCTAATTGCATAGAAGGATGCTATAATCTAATGGGAATGAAGTCACAATCTCTCCTTGTGAAAAATACAATGTACAAAGAAAGAAAGAGAATACATTGAAAAGAAAAATAAATTAGAAGTGGATTTTAATTAATCTCCAGCATTTCAAAATTTAATGATTGGTAGCTGCAAATTTGGATATAAATTCTGAGCTGAAGGTCAACTGTAAATACAAGGGAAAAGACAGAGTAAATCACCATGAGAAACAGGGTAAAAAAGCAAATATATGAATATGTTAATGAGGTTTTTATACCATGATCTCATGTGTTTAATGACCAGAAACAAAAAGAAATCTAATGTTTTGTTTATTCTAAATTGGCATTTGCTTTAGTGTAAATACTGCTCTATCCAAGCAAACAAAGCTGTGGTGAGGTTTGAATACAATGCTCCTGTTCTGTACCACCTCAACACCTGGCAGTTTGAGTGGATCAGGCAAGTTCTATTGAATAGGAAAACAAGGGGAAGAATCAGTTTGCTGTAAGTGCTGCAGTTTGGATGTGCTACAGATACATAACAATTAGATATATCAAATATTCCTAGGGCTAGCCAATAAATAATAGCCAGGGGATTAGCAATGAAGCAGAAATACTGTGGTCATTCCTTGGCACACAGCAATCACTCACCCAGTTTGTGTACGAGGTAATAGGATGAGAACACACTTCCAGTGATGTTTGCAGTGCATGCGAGTACTCCAGAATAAGTAAAAGAATGAGAGGGGATGACAAATCCTCTTTTTGGGTCCCACACCATCTTCCTGAAGTCTAGCTTTTCAAGATGAGGATACTGAAAGAGAGCAGGCAAGAGGAGGTGGCTGAGACATTCCCTTTCTCCTCAGGTCATCAGGCCAAGCAGCCAAAGCTGTTCTGCTTTATTACTAGGGAGATATTTGACCTTTCAGAGTGGTTGGTCTCATTCCACACACATCTCAGGCAACAACAACATGTACAAATAGGAGAGTCCTCCCTGAGGTACAACTTTGAAATCCAAAACTTGGACATCGTAACTGGGGCTCTTGATTCAGTAGCCCCAAACCTCTCAGACCTTATGCAAGATGTGGTGCCACCCATCGTAAATCCGGTTTCCCTCATCTCTTTACTGCAAGTAATTTTGCCTGTCTTATGGAAGCTTTGCAGGGTAACCTTTTTGGAAGTGCCTAGGAACAAAATCTTGCTTTATGCACTATGGGTATGCACCATGCATTTTTCTCAAAACACCATTCTCTGATTCTATGATTACCATAGTAGCACAGACATTAGTTGTCCTAGATTCCTAAATATTTGTATTGTTCTGTGATTCTTGAAAAAAAGAATCATAATGTTGCTCTTCACCTTTTGTGTGCAACACACAATTTATTCTTCTGCCTCCAAACAAACAGTATTCCTGTATTAGCAGTGTGGTTTAAATTGGATTCAGTTTAAATAACTCCTCTTCTGATGAAATTTCAGCTCCAGGCTTTGAGAGCTGATGCTCATACCTATCCTGGGAACCTGGGAACACACTGTTGGTTGGGATGGCATTGCTTTATGTCCCTTATTACTAAGTACTCAACACAGAACAAAGACTGTGGAAGTAAGAGTTTGGGGCAGATGCTGGTGGCATTGCTTTGGGATGGCAGGCATGGCTTTCTTCTGGAGCAGCAGTTCTTTTCTGACAGTCATAAGAAACATGGATTTTGGGAAGATGCTTTCAAAGTAATTGAGCTGTGCAGAGCCATTAGGAAAATTCAGGAAAAGCTGCAGAACGAGATCTGAGACCTGGGGCTTAATCGTGCTTTAACAGCCATGAAGGTCAAAGCTGTAAGTGGCAAACGCACACTGAGCCAAATCAGTGACTAAACAGATCTGACAGGATTGAAAACGCTTTTTTGCCCAGAATTAAAATCATATTAAGCAAAACTAAAAGTTCGAGTCTTGTGTCTTAGCACTGTTTCTTAATAACAGAGACGATCTGCAGAGTTAGCCGGGATCTGTTTGGTATTAGTGAGTGGTACCTTTCCCCATACATATTTAAAGGCCAGAGAGTGCAATGATTTTAAAGTATAATGGTAACATAAGGAACTTAATTTACAGTGGGAAAAATACATTTTCTAAAAGAATAATAATATGTGATAAAGATGAATTTCATGGTTTGGCAGCTCCGCTCCCTGATGGCGAGAGGAAGGGGAAGAAAAAATAACCCTACTCAGGAGGCCCTTTTCAACACTACACACATATTAAACATCTCCATAGAATATTCAAAAATATATATTTAAACAACCAAACAAAAAACGTCAGTGCTGCTTGAAGGAAATCACAGCGGCTTTCCTCCCTTTGAAGTTCGCTGTCTATAGGAGATTAAATTTGGAAGCAGAGGATGTTCTAAATCTGTCCGCTCGCCTCGCTCACCTCTCGTCCCACAGCCGCACCTCCGCCCCTCTCCACCCCGCTTCCCCTGCGCATGGGAAGCCGCCGCCTCGGCTCCACGCGGCCGTCGGATCCCCAGACGGGCTGTGCTAGAGGTGACTTTCTGGCTGCTGGAACTGGCACACGGCTCCTGAGAGCGTTCCTGTGGGAGCGGCGCTCAGCATCCCATCCCTCCCTGTGCCCTGCTGCTCCCCATTGCAGGGGAAGACTCTGTGGGGGACAGTTTTCTCTGCAATTCAACAGGGAGATTTCAGTGGAGATTTCATTTCTCTAGCAGCTTGCCTCGAGGTAAAGGACTGCGTTTGAAGAAATTACCAGGGGAGAGTTTAGCTGGTACACAGGAGAGCCGAGTTGCCTGTAAATAAGGGGATAAATCAGGGAGCTCCAAGGCCCTGTTTAGGCTCATGTGACTCTATTCCAGCAGCGAATTTGGTTGAAGTAGGCTCACGTAAGATGGGGATGTTTCATTTTTATAGCCAAGGAGAAGGTGATAACAGTTATCCAGGCCGAAGTGATAAGCTATAAATGGAGAGCAGCCTTATCCCCCCACTTTTAATCCCTACTGACAAAACTTAAAAATAGAGATCTGCTAAAGCAATAAGGCTTGTGCTGTCCCTGTGCACGTCTGCTGGAAATTCGCCATCGCTTTCTGCAGGAGCTGGAGCTCTGTATCAGGCCTCTGTGTTCCGTGTGTTGGCTCTCAGGAGGAGACGCCCAACACCCAGGAGAGGCAGAGCCCCTCAGACCAGAGCCAGGCATCACGAATCTGCGTTCCCTGCTGGCACACCACCTTCAGCAACACAGCATCACATCTCATAACCCTTCCAGAACAGATCATGGAAAAGGGGCAGCGGCAGAGGCAGCAGGGCAATGGAGAGGCACATCACCTCCTGGGCAAAAGGCAGTATTGGAGCTAGGAGACCCATGTTCTTTTCCTTATTCTGAGATAGGCATATTTCTGAAGTGGTTCTGAAGCTCTTTAACTGAGCAATTACATCCCTATTGACTGAAGAAGCCCAGAACCCTAAATTTCTATTTTTACTCCACAGACCATTCTGCAGCCTTGACATTCAGGTGTGGCTGCTGCTGAAGGAAGCAGTAGCCACTTATTTCTAAGATCAAAACTTGGTTTTAAGTTCTGAAATCAAGCAGAAATGGGCAACAGTTCTGAGAGGTTCACAATATAAAATTGATAAGCTTTAATGGAGGAACATCAAACTATGAAATGTGAAGAACATTTGATAAACTCAACCGAATCCCACCAACAGCCTTATGCACAGTTCACCACTAATACACTGTGATGGCAGTGCTTCCAGATGATTACTGCCTTTTCTTTTTCTTCTGAAACATACCTAGCTTCATCAATTTTATTTTTCACATTTACCCACTGTGATGGCACTGCAGACCTCTGAATTGTCTGAATTTCTCCAAACCAGCCACTTACCTTGGTAAGTATGGGTCTGATATCTGGAGAAGTGACTTGGCAGGGGATAACAACTGTTTTCTTAGTCTTTAGAATGTAGATGATTTTGGGATGCTCCGGGTGAAACTCCACAAATGGATTTCTGTCGTCTGCAGAGAGAAGAACACTGGTTTGCAGAACCATTCCTTTGCTGATCAGAGCCCACTGTTACACATGACAGGACATCCAGTGACATCTCGAATATCCTATTTTTAACCTTATTTTGCTAGTTTGTAGCACAATCATATTAAAAAGAAATAAAAATCCTTTTCCTATCCGTTCCCCACCTGTAACAATGCAGTTAATAACTGGCTCCACAGGTCTCCATGGCACATGGGTTAGTTCTTTCCTCAATGCTCTGAATTTCTTTCACAGCTGCTATTACACTGCAGCACATCAGAATTCCACAGCAATTAAGTGTTACCATAAGGGTACAGATTAACACAGAAGTAACTTGGTCACACCTTTAGAGAACTGTAGGATTATCTACAGATTTGCCACAATAAATCAGACAGGATATACATGTATCATAGAAATAAATAAGAATCAGAGGTAGTTTAATTTAATAAAGCTTCTGAGCCTTACTGATTTTTCATTGTATGGATACAGTGATGGTCATCAGAAGATTAAAAGAATGTGAGACCATCAAGCAGTCAAGATTTTTGTAAAAAAATTCTTTAACTTGATATCCTACGGTATAAAGTTTCAGATGCCATTCAGCTAATCCAGAGCTGACTACAGCATGCAATGTAGGCAACCAGCCATTTTGCTTTGGATTATCCTGTTGACAAGACAGTATATGGATGCCATACAGTAACCTCAACCTGCCTAGAACCTGCCTCTGAACGAGCCTTGCATCCTCCTGCTGTGTTTCCTTTCTAATTCCTGATGTAATATTGAGGGATTTTTATAGAGTAAAAAAATCCACTACTAATTGCTTGGAGGATCTAGCTACGCTCTTGTGGCTCCTTGTGTCCCCTCTTTGTAGGACGCTGGTCTGAGCTGCCTGCATGGAGTGCAGCATCTTCAGTAAATGCTGCTCACTGTCCAGATGCCTCGTGAACACAAAAAGCAAAGCCACAGGCTGTGTTTAGGAGTCTGATCGGTGCCATTGCCGTGCTCTGCCACCACTGTTCCAGTCCAGCTGACCACGACCCCTTTGCCTAAGTGCATTCTCTCACTTTGCATCTAGGGCTGTTGTGGCAGCTGTTCTGTGATTAAAGAAAGCCTCAGTTGAACTAAGTGTTAGGGTAAGGCTATCTGTGTGTCCCTTTAGCCCCTGTATTACTGTATCAGAGCTCTCTCCTTCATCTGTCAGAAGAACTGAGAATGTTCTTAAATCTCCAGGAAAAGATGATAAAATATTTCTCTAACATTTTTAGCTAGTGAGGAAATAGCTCTGTAATTGAAATGTTCAAAATTCCAAGTACTCCTTTCTGAGAGTTCTCTATTTTGGCTGTTATTGACAAGGGGTTCAAATAAATGGCAAAAGCCTCCCAAATTTCTCCTTTCCAGTAACCCATGTGTTGGCAAACAGTGTTTTGCTTCAAATCAAGGGGGATCCATTTTCTGTTTAAAACAAGTGTTCACACTTTGGGCAGCAGGGAGCAGTTGTATTCTGTGCTGGTCTACCTGTCATTAAATAGGAGTGAAGTGCTCAAGTATGTTGCAAGGGTCAAACGCACTGCATAGAAGTGCTACAGTTATGTTATAGCTGCCAGTTTACACCATTTCACTTAAGTGCGTTAAATTAAGCTTTGATGGTGAGAGACTTTTAGGCTTTGAAAAGAGAAAATCTGTCACTGGCTGGGCAGCACATCCCTCTTCACATCATCTCTCAGCTCTGGGAGTTCTGATCTCCTGCTAGAAATCAGTGCTGCTTATTGGTGACCTGTAGAGTAGTTTGAATGCAGAGTGTGAGGTTTGGATTTGCTTGTCCATTCCAAAATACAACTCCACTGGCAAAGGAAAACAGAAGTGGTTTATCTCACTCACTTTGTCTTTGTTACCCCACGACTGTTAACTTGTCTGGGAATAGGTCATTCATATGGAGATATCAGCGTTCATTTCTTTGCTAATGACAACAGTCCCTGCTTAAGGAATGCCATGGAAATGTGTGGGCGCTCTCACTTGGAATCAATCTCAAAGAACAAACGGGATGTGGAGTTGGAGTTCATGCTCTCCACAGCCCAGAACAGTTTTCCTCACAAAAAGATGAAGCGTGAGAAGTAAGGACTGAGGCAGGATAGTGGGACTGTCGACTTTTGTACTTTCGATAGCTTAATTTTAGCTGAGAATTGGAAATAGGGTTCTTAGCAGATGAAGTGTGCTTCAGTCATGATGGAATCAAATGGTGGCACAGCTTATCAGAAAGGTCAACACTGACAGAGTTGTTTTACAAAAGGACCTGGATCGCTGTGCAGGTACAGGAGCTGTGTGCTCAGCGTGGGGAGCTGTGATAAGAGGCCAGCAGGGGCCCTGCAGAGCTCTGGCTGCCCGCTTTCTGATCTGAACGTGAGGCAGTGAAACTGAAGACAAAGACCAGAAATCGGGATGAAGTCTATCATTTCCAGCAATGCCTTTTCATGTCAGCTTCTATTCCATGCTATTCATTTTTTCTGACTGCATCAATCTATTAAAAACACGTACTGTGGAGGAAAGGCACTGTAAGAAACGTTGTGAGAGATACTAATTAGAATGAAACACAGACCTCTTATCTCCCCACATTTAGGAAGTTTCGGAAACACATCTGAACTTTTTGGCTAGGCAGGCATTGGATCTAATCAAGCCTCCAGCTGAGAAACCTGATCTCGTGCCTACAGCTTTGTAGCTTGTTCCAACCCCTAAAACTAATATGAAATATTTACACTCAGTACGGTTTGTCTACTGCAGTTTCCAAACAGGTCAACTGCATTCTTCTATTGAGTTACATTGCAAACATGTGTTTAATGTTTGTGTGTGAACATCAGTGCTGCTTAGTGCCTCTGCGGTCTTGCTCTCCAGCTAACCCATGCTTGGAATATATCAAATGTGATGATACATTCACAGGCAAATTTAAAGCTTATGCAAATAGTGGGAGGCCCTTTTACTTCCAAGAAGACCCTGTCCTTGGATTACTTCCTATAGGAAAAAATCTACTGAGAAAGTAGATTTGCATTTCCAGTGAACAGTGAGAGTACAAAAAAGTGTTAGGGGAGGCACATTCGTATCTATTTCTCCTCTTATGGGCAAAAAGAGAACAACTGCTTTGCCCTGGGACAAAGGGATGAGACAAGAATATAGACCAAGAGGAGACTTGCTAAGAAAAAGAAGCTTTTGGTGCTAAACTATTCACAAATCTGGATCAGTTTTTGACTAATTCTTCAGCTGAATTTTAAAATATTTGTGCCATTGTTTTTAGAAGGAATTTCACTGTTTGTAGGAATTGAAAGATAGAAAGTTTGAAAAACAGCTATTTAAAACAAACAGCAATGTTTGTTTAAGAAGCAAAAAAATCAAAAGAAGGTAGCTAAGCAAAAAGGTTAAATAATCCTAAAACATAGGAAAACACTGAATTATGCAATAATTGAAGCACTTCAGTCAAAACATAACACAATTTCTCTGAAGTATTTCCTCTCCACAGAAAACAAACCATTCCTTAACCCCGTTCTCCTTCATCATTTCTCCTCACCTCCAGGACTGACGTCTGCCAAATTTTCGGCATCACAACAGAACTAAAAATAATCCACTAATTTAAATTGTAAATGGAACAGATACTCATAGTCGTGACACTGCTTAATGACTGAAGAACACCTCAGAGGGAAGCATGAATTCACAGCCTATACTGCATAAGCTATATTTCATTCCTAACTGACTCCTAATGGCTGAACTGACGTATGGCTGAATTGCCATATGTCTAGACAGTTGCTAGAATTACACTGTCCCAGAGCATAAGCTACTGTCTGAACCGAAAGGCAAAATATATACATTCAGCCTTTCACATTACCACTTAAAATCTAGATAGGGCTTTAAAATCTCCTGGCAAATATCAGCAACAAAAAGCAGCTCTGGGTTACAGGGACTATTGAGCCCCAAAGAGGACCAGTGCGCAGAGCAGCAGAGCTGTGCATCCTGCAGTTTGCTGGGGCTTCATTCCAGCTGCTCTAACAGCCATGAAAGCGGGAGCGAGCCAGCTTCTCTTGCTTTGGACAGGAGAGGCTTTGGACAGGAGTGTTTCCCAGGCAGCTGGGCTGCTCATTTAACAGATAAGCAAATTAAAGTGGCTCAGCCTGGGATCTTAACAAAATGACAAAGAATAAATACGGAATAGGGAACGAATCAAGTGCTAGCTGATACTTTTACAGTTTGCTCAGAAAAAAAATGGAATCCTTCATGAAACTCTTACATGGGTCAGACTGACTGGCACAGAAAAATGATCTGCTGGACACTGGGAGTGTCACTGCCAGCTTTACAAACACGTTCCCCACCGTCAGTTAATCAGCAGGCAGTTTACTCACTGTAAAAAAAGCCTCAGAGAGGCAGAACTTCTTGAAACAAAAGGGACAGGGTCACTATCCTTTAAAAATGATAACCTGGGCCTCAAGGAAGATCTCAGACTCCAGATGGTGGAAATCAATTGCACTCAACTGTCAAACTGGGAAAGCTGTGTCATGGAAAATGCAGGTGCTGTCCTGCAATGCAAGGCTTGGAAGCCCTGCTCTTAGCAGCGCTGAACTCCAGGAAAAAAATTCTTAGCGAAGAAACACTTGATGAAAATAGCTTGGCACATCTGTTCCTCCTGAGATGGGAAGGTAATATGCCCTATGAATCTTACCCATAAGAAAACACCCATAAATTCCCATAGGACAGCTAAGAAGAATAATTTACTGCAGGCTGCAAAGCTCATTATATGTGAAGAAAGACAAGAGCTGCAGCACGTGAGTGACTGATCGAGAGGCAGAGGCCCCTTTCTCCAGCCCCAGGCTGGCCGGCCCTGCAGGTCAGTGGTGGTTTGCAGGAAACTGCGGCCAGGTCGGGTGCTGCTGCTCACCCTGCACAGCTTGGGGGGAACGTGCAGCAAACTGAGGGAAGGCAGGGCAGCGGGGGAGGGAGCCGGCAGAAAATCAAGCACACTGCGCACAAAGCAACTCAAAGGTCAAGTGCCTACAAGAACATAGCTTTCCTTCAGGCAGAGAAGCCCTTCATGTTTAAATTCTCTTTCTGCCCAGGACACGATTAATTACTGCTGGAGATGAGTCCCTTCTAACTCAGCCACTTAGGCAGCGCACAGCTTGCTCCCCAGGCCTGGCAGGGATGCACTACACCCCTCCACTCAGCGTGCTGTGCGCTCAGGATCCTTCCTTCCCAGCACTGCATCCCCTGTGTGTTCAGAGCATCCTCCTGAGACGTGTGCACAGGACTTTGTACAGGGCGTTGAGTGCTTTTCATTTCTGCTCCTGTTTCGTACATCGTGAAGACAAATTGTCTCATGGCATTTGTATCACATCTAAACCTGTGGAGATAACATCACCTCTCCCTTCAGTTACCATCCACCAGCTCACAGATGACACACACTAAGTGGCCTTTGAGGGCAGTCACGTTTCATGCACCACTGTTCAATTCTTTCAAATTCCCAAAAATTCTCAAGTTTCAGCTGGATTCATTCAGTCCAGTCTTCAGACCACGCACTTAGCTTCTCACTTTGTTCCTGCTGAAAACACAGTGAAAGTATACACCTTCCCCGTTTCTCTTCTTCCTTCAGTAGTATCTTACAAGAATAGAGTAACTGGAAAGTCTGAGGGATCAGTTTCTCAGGTCTTTTGGTTCGTTTTTTCACATGAAACCCCATGAGTTTTTTCTTCTTCAAAGCCAAGAACACTCAAAACATTCGTAACTGTTATCAGTTAAGTGACACTTTGGTCACGGAATTTTGGAAGGCATTACAAGAAAATTGCCTGACTTGCTGCATTCATCCTGGTAGCCTATCGAAGCTTCCAGGTGCAGAGGTAACATCTAGAAAGTCATCTTGTTTTGAAATTGGATCTTTGAAAATAAAGGACTTTTCAGTTTGGCAGGCAAATGAAAAGAATCAGTGGTGGAATGTTTAGATTAAACAGAAAGCAGAATATTTTATCTTTAGGCAAAACAAAAGTGACTGCTAAGCCCCCAGAAGCCATTCTGAGTCAACATGAAGCATTTTGTTTTGGTCAAATGAAGTACATTCTTCCTTTGCAGATTGCCATTAGAAACACAGGAATATTTGTAGAGAAAAATATTATTTTATAAAATGTTACTTCAAAAATTGTGCGAGCAAAATTCCTTTCAATGCTGAGCAGAAAAAAAAAACAAGACAGAATGGATTTTAAAAAGTCTCCATGCATTGGCAAAAACTATGTTTCAAGTGTCAGATGAATGCATGAATTCTGATTACCCATTATACAAGACTTTCAGCAGACACAGAGCTTGTAGGACACATTCCCCTACTGAAGTCCCATCGCTAAGAACTGATCTCCTGTATTAACTGCAGCCAGCTGCTCAGCTGGGGTAAGGCTCAGCAATCAGTGATTACTGGGTGGAAAACCAGTGAGGAAGAAGAAGTGGGGGAAATGTGTTTGTGATTTTGTCTGTCAGGCTTTTGTTTAGGAATTCTGTATGAGTTTAAAGGAGGAGGCAATTACATCTTGCTGCTGGAAGTCAAGTGCTGTCACTGACAGCATGCCAGAACGCAATGCTGCTTGCTTAGCATCATATCTTGCAAGGCTCCTCCACTTGAAAGTGGAGGAGTGAAGTTTAGGATATGATTTGAAGATACTGATTGTCTTGATTGAGAATTGAATGCAGCTCTTTTTTCCCCTGTATCCAGTCCTTTATCCAGACCTTTATATTTGAGGAACAGCACAGAAAGCTCTGCATGTTGACGTAGCCTATATTCCCACACCATGTGGCCCTGAATATGGAGCCAGACCCTTCCACCAGTCTGAGAGACAGCCAGCTTATCTGCTGGGATGCATGCTGAGCAGATGGACACCACGTGCCTGTCTCAGCTAGCTGAGTGTCTGGCAGCACGTGTGGCTGTCTTGATGCCTCCAGCGTGAAAGGAGGAAGAAATGTGACTCCAGCATTGGTAATATCTTCTGGAGAGCAAGCCAAAGCCCAAGTCAGGGCTGCTTCTCACAGTCAAATTATCTCTGTGAACTGTCAAGAGAATTAAGGAGGCAGAAATCAGCTTCAAAGAATGCTGAAACAAAAATATGGTCATGTGAAGGGTGCTTTCATGCATTTCCATCCTCTTTAGATTCTTCTCAACAAGGAATTATGAAAGAGATGGAGCTTCATATCTCTGGGCTGTGGCATTTGATAAAGAAGGGACTGTGGCTGATGTGACACTCAGCCCTGATGCAGCAGTTGTCCCTCCTGCCTTCTCTGTTCTTCGCAGCAGCAGAGGGAGATCATATCCTTCCCTGTGATGCCGTGCTGCCAGAGCTGATGAGCAGTGAGATGCACGCTATGATAAGACAAGCTGCTTGGATACATCCACTGCCATGTGAACCACCAGCAGCTGGCTGGGCCTAAGCAGGAAGCCAGTGTTACAGTGTTCACCAATGGACATGTTGAAAGGGTGAACCACACCAGGCATGAGCAGCTTCTGCCCCATGATATCAGACCCTGCATGGCAGCCAGCACAGATGTACTGCGCATGTATATACTGCTTGGTGCCAGTGGTCAGAGGAGGTGGGACTCGCTGGTTTTGGAGTAGTCTGTTGAGCATCAGCCCTATCGTGGCCCTATTTATTTAAAGAAGCAGAGTAGGATCTTTGCCTTGCACAAAAAGTAATAGGGAATGTCTGTTCCTGAACTCCTGTTTCCATGTCTTGATGTCCACTACTGTTCTAGCAAAGCAGGACCACTGGTGTGTGTGGACAGGAATCAAAGCACAGCACGGAAACTTGGATGAAGTTCTCTAGACAATATTTTGCAAGATGTGACTGGCTCCAATTACCACTGTAGGACACACAATTTGCTGACGAAGGAGAGCAAAACAGAACAGAACCCATTTTCCTTCCCGCTCCTCAAGCTGAGTAGTACAGAGAAGTACAGCAAACCCCATGCTGCTATATGGAGCTGAGGGCTGCGAGGAAATCACCGCCTAAGCCAAGGTAGCACTGGGCTGGTGCAGGGCACTTCCAGCTGACACCCTGGGGACTATCAGCTGTTTGCTGACAGTATTTCAAATACAAGAGCTGCAAGGGCTGATTTCTGTCTAGGCTGAGGTGTGGAGAAAATCTTTTTGTTTCTGTTTTCCTCCATCTGTGAGTCATGTTCAATTTTATACATGCCCTAGGAAGCCCAGCAGAGAGGGCTCTCCGCGTTGGAACATGAGATAGGAGTCTGCCCCTTCCTTGGGCTCAGGAGTCCCAAAGCTTGAAATAAATGAGTACGCTCCCCAGGAAGACCATTTGCTCGGGAAGGGTAATTGCAGAAGGCAGAGCAGAGAGCTGGCTGCCTCGCTCCCCTGTCACTGCAGAGCCTTTCCCTCAGAGCTGCACTGAAATTAGATGAGCAGTTAAAAACTTCCTGATTATTTCTACTCCATCCCCAAGCTACTTTGTATTTTCAGTGAGGAGATGGGCGACAGGAGAAGGGGATTGTCTGCTTTTTAATTACAATCCTCGGGACTTGCAGCTGCAGCAGGAAGTGAAAAAAGGCCTTGAGAACAATGATTCAGGATTGAGGTCCTGAGTGCTCCCTCCCTGCAACCTGGCAGTGCAGCTGAGGCACAGCACTGACCGCTGCCTTCGGTCCCCATGGGCTGCCTGGTGTGTGGGGGTCACGGCCTGAGTGCACGGGGGAGTGCTGCTGCATGCCAGATTCTGGCAGAGCTTAGAAGCTCCACCAGGGAGGCTGTAAAAACAGAAGCAAGCACAGGAAATAATAGCCAGTAAGCTGGGCTTCCGATACAATCATGTACTCATTTTGGTGTCAAGCAGCAGGCCAGGAATGAAGGGAAAAAAATACCATTCCTTCCTTTTTTGGCAATGCTGGCTTGTAACCTCAGAAGAATCTCCAGCCTTCAGGGCCTGGCTCCACATTTTCTCACCCCACCTGGCTCGGTGCTGCAAACAGCCTGCCCAGCCATGCTCCTCCGCAAAACATCCCAAGATGGCTCTGGGGCTTCTGCTTCTTCTGGTGCTCAGCAGGAGCTGCGAGTTTCTTCACTTGGAGACAACGGATGGGTTTCCTAGGGATGCCCAGAAACTGCATGTCGAAGCTCCTTAACAGGGCATGTTTAAAAACTGAAGGAAAGGATATGTTCTGAATGCCTCGCTCAGCCCCACGATACACTCTTGCTGACAAACAGCTTTCTCATCCCCAGAACAGCCTGCTGGTATTCAGCAAACACACAGGAATTACAGGGGAAGAGAAGCCCCTCCTGCATCCACGCTGAGGTACAACTTCACCTCCCCAGGGCCGAGCAGCTGCTGCAGGCTGGCAGGTCAGAGCCCAGAGGCGGTTGCAGGCTTATGGGCTGCAGTGCTGTGGTGGGGCTGCGTTGTGGGTGAGCAGCTGTCTTGGGGGGACACGGTGCAGAGCGTCTGCTCACTGGCTCACCTGTGCATGGTGCAGACTGACTCACTTTCTGTACGCTTCCTTCAGCAACTTCTAAAATACACTAACTCTCTTCTGAGAGGGGAGAATCTTTGAGGGTGATTTAGAGCAAACTGCCTTGCCATGCTGTTTTTAAGGGGAACATTGGCACAGAACTCTCAGGCTAGCAAGAGGACATCCTGTGATTTTTTTTTAGACTGACACTGTTCCAAGTGCATCACCAGCAAACATTTCATAACTTGGGATATTTTCTTAAGATATATACTTAGGCAGTCCCAAAAGATCCATAAGATTTCCTGCTCGTGTTCTCACCATAGAGTCATGGAGTCCTGGGTAGCCAGCCATGGCACTGAATCAGGATAGAGAATTGAGTTTTCAATGCACTGTTTCCTGACGTGTAGGCATTGAGTTGGATTAACAATCTTGGATGTAGGGCATCTGAGTGGTGCATAATGGGAAAAGGAAACAGCTCAGCACAAGAACTAGGGTGGATAAAGAAACCAGGGCTTAGAGAAACAAGGGGAAAAAAAAGAGAAAGGAAATAGAAAGGGAGAAAAAAAGTGACTACAGGAACTAACAAGTAACACCAAAAAGCCACTTTCCGATAAGAGGAAGACTTGCTGGGAAAGCAGGATGAGGGCAGAAAGGGACTATTTACAACAGAAATAAAGAGATTGGAAAATCTTATCCACACGCATCACACAGGTGTGTTCACCCAGTACTTCCGAAATTTAATTCAGTCGTGTGGGCAGACCACGTTAGCCAAACCCATTGCATCTCTAGTATTTGCTTCAGTAAGAGGATTCAATAGGCCATTTTTCACCAAAAAAACCCCCATCCAATGTGTATAATGCGGCCATTTGGCTTTGCTAAGTACGTCCCACAGATGTGAAGGACAAAGCAGTACACAACTGTGTAGGAGAGGCAGGAACCGCAGAGACTGTTGTCGGGGAGTTTGATGCCTGAGGAGGAAGAGGACTTGGGTACTGAGGGTGAATCTCAGGAAAAGCACTGTGGTAGCAAAAGCCTTAAAAGGTCTTAAAAGGTAAAGGAAGGAAAAGACATTTAAAGAAATCAGTGTTCACTTACTTGGAACAGAAAAATAGGCAGGACAACCTCGTCTTCAAGTGATAGAATTGAATGAGATAGCCAATTTCTGGCTCTTGTACTTCTGTCCCCATGAATTAATTCATCTGGCCTGAAAACCCAGGCGTATCCCAGCCTGTGCAGAGTGCCACAGCTGTGCGTGCCGGGTTGGCAAGGTAGGATTTGTGCAAGCATCGGAACCGGGCTGCTTCTTGTAGCACTGATTTTACATTACAAAAAGGCATAAAACCAAAACCAAAGGAAGTTCTTACCTTTAACAAACACATAAATCCTGGCCATGAGCTCCTCGCTGGATGGGGCGTCGTCATGAACACAGGTGAGGTACCCGGTGTCGCTGGCCGTGGCGTTCCTGAGGAGCAGCGTGCTGCAGTTCTGCCCGCTGCTGTTGCGGCAGCTGCCGATGTGCACGCGGGGGTCTGCCTGCTGTGCCTCCCGCAGCAGCCAGCTCACCGGCCGTGCTCCCCTGCCAACAGCACAGCACAGTTACAGCGGGTCATGGTTCAGGCAGAACGTGGGCTTCCTTCTGACCCACGGCTGCCAATGTTCCTCCTGTTCCCCCTCTTGTCATTTGGAAACGAATGATACAGGCTGCGGGGTGCTTGGATTAGCAGCCATAAGAAATTAAGGGTGCTCACACCACACTCATGCAGCAGAGCAGGGGAAATTCCAGAATTTGTAGCAACTGTGGCAAGCTAACTCCTGGAGGAAAGCTTAGTTTTCATTTTAACAGACATCCTGAACTCCAGTTTGTTTTTCTACCGCTATGTTTAAGCCACTTCAAACATTTAAAAGCACCAGATAAAATTATATGTTTCTTTCAAGTTGGGGAATTTGCATATTTATCTGCCAAATTAACTTATACTTTCCTTTAACTGTAAGGCTGCATGGAGAGAGAACATTTATGTAACTTCTCGTCACCTTTCTTGTTTAATCAGCAGTGACTCGATCTCGGTTTTGTGAAGGGTCTGCAACTAATCCAATTACAGATCTTAGAATACCCGCTCAATACGCATCTTTTTCTATTCACCCCATCACAGCACTCGGCACATAAAACCAGCAGGGCAGATAGACACACCGTGTCACCCATTCGTGTCTTAGTTATGATCACAGCTAGTGTCAAATGCAATTTTGTGTAGTTTACTGTCAAAAAGCAGGGGCACTTTATCACTTTTTAAAGGACTCAGAGAGATCTGGTGTTCCAGGTCAGCAATAGGCCCTGGTTCTGCTGGTTGTGTTGTGGTAAATGCAACAGGCACACCATAGCAGCTCCTGCAGCTCTGTCCTGCTTGGGATGAACTCTGGGGGCTCTGAGGAAGCCTAGCACAGGCTATACACGCTCATGCAAAGAAGAATGTGATCTTCTTGTAGCAGATTGTTTTCTGCAGGTCAGTGCAAAAACTGGTGGGGGGCAAAAGTGGTGGTCTGTGGATCCCAGTGGAGGAAGGGGTTTGGGTTCACAACAGAGGAGGCCATTCTTTGCTTCCATGCCTACAGAAAGGCCATGCTATTCCAGAGGACAGGAGCTCACTACAGTGGTGAACTCCCATTGATCCAATGGCATTTGCAAAGCAGAGGAAGGAGCAAGAACCCCTGGATTTTCCCAGCTGAGTGTCGCCAGGAAGAAATCCGGTCTAGACATGTCTGCTCCATAAAGATGCCTGTCCTCAGAGTATCCAACAAGCGTGCTGTGTGAAATTTCCAGTAGCTAAGAACTCTGAACCCCTTCTGTGCCAGTGGCTTTGCAGTGGCGCAGTCGGTGCACTACGGGAATGCTCTTGCCAGCAAGTCCAGTGACAAACAAACATCCTCTTGGCTCTGATTCTGACCGTCCTTCTGTCGCCTTCCTGAATACAGTGAGGAACGGGACCTAGGTCTGGAGGTTATTCCCAGCACGTAGAAGAGTGAGAGCCCCGGGCAGAGTGTGGATGTTCTTCCTGGTGAGCAGCTCACCCTGCTTCTTGGATCCACAGTGGGCTTGGCAACCCCGCCTCACCCGTCACACTTCCTGTCTTTCTGAGGGCGGAAATACCTTCTTACGGAGACATCCCTATCCAGTGCTCTTTCCCAATCTACAAACGTCACCAGTGATGTAACAGCCACTTCTGTCAAGAAATGGGACTCCTGGCCCCAAACAGGAACAATGGCACTTCATGTTCATAGAACCATTGAGGTCAGAACAGACCACTAAGATCATCTAGTCCAACCATTGACTCATTTGTCTGCTAACCACGTCCCTCAGTGCCACATCTACCCTTATTGAACACCTCCAGGGACAGTGATTCCACCACCTTCCTGAGCAGCTCATTCCAGTGTCTAAAGACTCCTTCTGAGAAGGCTATATTTCCTAGTACACAATCTGAATCTTCCCTGGCACAACTTGAGGCCTTTACTTTCATCCTATCACAGTCATCTGGAGAAGAGACAACCCCCACCCCAACCTCCTTTCAGGTATTCATAGAGAGCATTAAGGTCTCCCCTGTGCCTCCTCTTCCCCAGACTAAACAATCCCAGTTCCCTCAGCTGCTCCTCATGAGCCTTGTGCTCCAGACCCTTCACCCTTCCAGACCCAAGGTTTGTTGCTCTTCTTTGGACACAGGCATCACCAAGCCTGGTGTCTATAGCAGCGGCTCTGCAGAGCAAATCAGGGGGTTCGCAACTCTGTGCTTCCTCACATGGACCTACTTTTTCCACCTGCTCATTTTATACAGGTGGAAGATGAAGACTTTGACCACTGCCTTGGTATTTTCACATATTTGGCAGACAGGAGTCACAGCGATAGCTGCAGCTTTGGTCAGGCTGCCAAAAATCAGGAAATCCTGGCCAAGAATCTCAAATTAATGGAGTCTGCAGCAGCTACCTGCCTGTACTAATTCCTTGCACTGAGACCTGAACTCTGGAAGCAGGCAGAACTCCTTCAGGGCCAGCATTTCCCCATTTCTTAGGTGGGTTTATTGCTTCACATCCGTAAAGCAATTTCAGATCACAACCAGGGCTACTGAAGTGCTGATAATTTCTTCATCTCTTCGTTCATCTGGTGATATGAGGAAATCAGTTCCTACTGATCAAAATGGCAGCGGATGGAGAACTGCTGAGCAGCATTGATTCAGTTGGCCTGGAGCAGCACACAACTCATGTCCACACATCATGTTTTATGAAGCACTGCACTGAGATTTTAAAGGACTTTAAACTTTATTGCCATGATGCTTGCTGCTTGCTAAGCTAAAAATACCACTGTAAGGTTGTTTTGACCTCATAAGCCACATGGCTAATTGGAGGTATTTGGAGGAAAAAAAATGCCTTACACTCCAGAAAACATCAAAAATGTACACAGACTGAGTCCATCTACCCTTCACTATAAACACTGGATTAGTTAGACCAGGAAAAAATCAGAAGGGTTGTATTTATCAGCATAATCTACAGCTGAGATTCACCTTCCCATTGTTCTTTCTCACTGCCTTCAGTGGTTGCAAGAAACCAACAGTATACTAGCTACACTCAAGGAGACTCTGCAAGAAGATGTAAAAAAGTGTAGCATGTGTAAAAGAAATTGTGATTGTCTGGATTACCTTCAGCCTTCTCTATTACAATGTGTGCTGAAGGAACCGAAAGGCAACTTCTCACAGCAGCTTGGCATTTAAATCACATTCAGAACAAGTGGAACACCTACGTGCACCCCGGTCAGAGACCCTCTGTGTGGCCAAGCAAGTTAATTTGTGTCCTGACAGAGCAGAAGGAGCTCAGGCTCTTCACACTGACTGCTCAGTTGTGTCCCTCCCAGCTGTGACAAAGCTGCATTCCCCATTTCCACATAAGTCACTGCTGATGTCTTGCTCGTTTCTTGCATGGCTACTTTTTATATATTATGTCAAGAATTGAATTGCTGCCAGAATTCATGATCTGTGGTCTGGTTTTTAAGATCCTTGCTTATCTTTGACTTAAAGAATATGTATTCAAACAGGTCAGGTCTTTGAATATACACATACTGATTGGTGTTTATTTAATTGTCATCTTCTGGGCTAGGCAGTATTTGAGGTTAGGAAGTTTAAGCTTATATACACATTTTTGTCTTTATACATATGTATAACTATATATATATATAGCCATTTACTGATGGACAGGGGGTAAAGAGTGATTTTAGCTGCAGAGGAATCAAAGCTGCATCTCTTCAGGCAAAAGTTTCCAGCCATGTCCTTAAGCATGCACTCCCCTTCCATAAGCTTTGCTGTGTGCTGACTCAGGACTTTGCTTTGGTTCATTTATGATAAAAAGAATGAAGTGGGCCGAATGCTGACCAAAGACTTTTCTCTCTGCTTTGTTTCAGCCCAACAAGTTCTCCTGAGATGCACCCGAGGGAAAGCATCGCCAGTTGCAGATCGTGGCTGTCCAGCAATCTTTGCTCCCCCCTGCCCAGAAGCCGTGCTGTGCAAGGTAATCAGTACAACCGAGGGCATCCAGCACTGCTGGAGCAATCCTTACCTGCATTTTATTGTTAGAACTTCTCCTGGTAAGATGACAATGTGGTCTTTTGCAATGCTCAGCACTGGTTTCTCAAAAAATTTGTCCTCAGCAAGACCTGACCCAAATAAAGAAGAAATAATTGTTAGGCAGGCTATTCACCATGGTTAGAACATGCACAATACAGCTGAGGAAAGCTTTTTGTTTTGTAAATAGTTCCTAATTTGGGGGCCCACACAGGGCTTTAATTTATACTGATGCAATTCAGTTGAGCACAGAATTGCATGGTGCCCACTGAGATCCCCTCTGTTTGTTTTTCTTCCCCTTATTCACCCCTTTCTTTTTAACACCGAACACCTGCATTTCTGCTCATAGTCTTCCTGCTTTTCTTTAGAGCTGGCTGTGTTACTGGGTTACTACAGTTTCAGGACAACAGATTAATTTCAAAAGAATTTTACATACAGAACTGGAAAGAATCAGTCTGGGAAACAATCTGATGTACGAGGTCGTATATTACTTTTCAGTTAATAAAACAGTAATTCTGGGAAGCAACTCTTTGATTCTCAACTGTGAAGCATCTGCTGCATTAAATGCAAATTAAAAGCCCACTGTTTTCCAAAGCAATGTTCACAAATAGTGCCTTTGAACTAAGTGGCAAGCTGCTTCCTTTGAGGCCGTTGGGCTGTATACTCTGTAAGGCAAATCTGCAGAAGTGTCTGCGCCACCGTCCCCAGTGTCAGTGTCATGAGGTCCGTCAGCTCAAGAGTGACAGTGGTCTTTATTGACAGCAGTGTCAAGGCTGCTCTCATAATCGTCATCATCTCTTGGCACAAGGAAGGCCTTCAGGACAGCCACCCTTCCAAAGGCAGATACAAGCACTGAATGTGATGAGATATGCCCAGCCCCTTGCAGACAGCTGTTTGAAGGGGGGCAGCTTGTGAGCCTGGACCCATGGCAGTGTCAGCAGCTGAGCCACACAGGGGAGCTGTGCAGGGGAGCCGTGATGCTGCTCTGGGGCTGAATCCACAGCCACCACGCTCTGAGCACTCCTGACAGCTGGCTGCAGAGTGCTGAAACTGCCCTAAATGAGACCCCTATCTGAGTGTACATCTAGGGCGATATTGTTTTCAGAAAGTGAAACTGAGAAGAAGCAGAAGTGAGGCAGGCCAGGCTGGTTTCCTTGTCCAAATTCAAAGTAACATAATCAAGGAGAGGAGAAAACAGGCTTAGATAAGTATCTCAATTTACAAAGGTCTGACATTAAAGCTTTATGTTTTCTTTTCCCTCCTGCTCTTCAAATCTACATCTTCTCCTTTGCCTTGAACTTGATAAGCCAGAAATCTATAGCTGGGCTTATAAGAGAGGCATTATACTCAGCAGAATAGTGAAGATAACATATCTAACAAAAAAGAGACATAAGGGTTTAACTTTTCAACTGGATGAAACAGTGATTTTCTTCCCTTCCACCTTCCACCTCCCTTCTCCTCTCATCTTTTCTTTGCTGGATTCAAGTAAAATTCTCTTAGCTTGGTATATTCTCTCAGCATGGAGAGTGAATCACTCCCGCTTCAGAGAGCCTGGCTTCTTCCAGGAGCCACTCAGACTCCCATCAGAGGCTTAGTGGAGGCCAGCTCATCACATGATTCCAGAGCCTCCCCAAAGGCATCCTGCCCAGCCCACATGTTGCTCAGCTCCCTCCAAGAGCACACTGAGCCTCCCTACAGACCTTCAGCTGAGGCTTCACATCAGCCCTGGCCTCTGCAGAGACTTCTCCACCCCCAGTTTTACATAACTGTTGACACTGTAGCTCTCTCTCTAATGTGTTTTGCAGAGTAAGGAATAAATTGATGAATAAGAATATAGAAAGAGTAAGAACATAAGAAATAATAAGAATAAAAAAAACTTGTGGAGTCTGGCCAGGAAAACTCCCCCCAGTGCAGCTGCGTGTAGCATGGTCCTACCTACAAACTGCTGTTACATGCACGTGATGCAGTGGATGCTGGACAGGGTTATAGGGTCCCAGCCCTGCTGTTCCCTGGTGCTTTAAGAAGTGCAGTTGTTCCTAAACACCTTCAGGATGACCTGTACAAGGTGTAGCATCGTGATTGGCAAAGAAGCAACTGGAAGAAAAAAATAAGGCAAACTACACAGGAGGAGACTACTCTGGCAAGTACATCTTTGCTCTTGAATCTGAGTCCTCTTTGTATTCTGGAAGCACCCTGTTTGCATGAAGCATGGGATGAGGTTCAGTATGTATTATACACAGACAATCCCAAAAATGGCCAACACAGATTTGAAAATGTTTGGCAAGTGTCATTGAATTAGCTAGCTGAGGGTTCTTCCAGTCCTGTGTAGTTTTTACAGGACACAGCTGCAATCCCAATCCACTCTGGGCTGTTCACACTCTGATGACTGTGGGGCCAGGCCTGCTCCAACTTAGAAAATCCTGGGGTTCTGACTAATCCTTTCTTTGGTTCCTCTGGTGCTGTCAATTGTTCCTAGGACTTATGGGGGCTAAGCTGGCGTCTCAAGCTGTCCTTTGAACAGGCCTGGCTTCTGCCAGGTCTGCAAGTGCTGGAGGGGTCTGGGGCAGTGGGCACTGCTGTGATGGGAGCTTAACGCAGTCCTTGGGCTCTTACAGCTCTTGAGACTGTTTTTGATAAAAGAAGGAAAAGTATTTTTCAGTTATTCTGTTTATACATCTGAGGTACTTCTTTCCTGAAGTTTATTTTGGCTTCTGGAGCTGAAGAAAAGAATAAGCAAAGTGTAATTTCAGTGCATTTCTACCCCACGGAGGACAGAAGGACAAAATTCCTCTGCCACACACACACTGGGTCGCTGCTGCCAGGTGACAGAGGGCTTTTATAAACACAGTGTGTGCCCATCACTGGCATGCCTGAGCCAAAGCTGAGTGGATTGAAAGAAAAACATTGCAGGGCAAAACCAAGCAAGCAGTGCTGGCAGAGGTTGTGCTGCGCTGGGTGAGCAGAGCTGGAACTGGCAAGGCGAGGCTTCGCAAAATGTTCAGCCTCCGCTGCTCCCTTCAGAGCTGGATTTCAATGTTGGAGGCAAATTTGGGGCTTGGATACAGTGCTTTTCCTTCTCAGAATGTTCCATGAATATTCACCATTTTACTGCATTTCACTTATGTTTTATGGCTTTAATCATTAACTGTCTTCTCAGAAACCAAAAATTTTCACAGCTACAAAGCACCAGTGCCATGGCTGACCCTGCCATTCTCTTCATGAAGCTGACAGTGTGCAGCATCCTTCCTTAGACTTCCAATGTCGTTTGGCATACGATGCTAGAGCGATAATGCTGTGAAATCAGGAAAGAGACTATTCCATATTGCAAAGGTGTACATAGGTCTTTGCCCAGCATCCCCTCTTTAAGTCAAGGGTCAGGTATGTTCTTTATGGCGACTGATGCGTAGCTATGATATTAGATTCCTGCTCTTGATTCCTGGTTGCCAAAGCAAGCTGGTTAAAGCAAGGCAAGCATAGTGCATCATCTAGGAAGATGAAGAGCCCTGAGCCTGGGCAGACCCTCTGCCCTGGGTCCCACTCACAGCTTCTGTTTCCAAGATCTTGTTCCTACTGCCAGTTTAACATTCTGCTGTTGTTAAGAGCAGAAAACCTCAAACACAGCAGAACTGCACAGGTCCCTGTGAGGGAAATGTGAAAGGTTGACTGATACATTGTCCAGGGAAGAAAAGTATATTGAAAACTGCTTTTCCTGGGACAATCTGATTTTGTAGCCCAGCCAACATGAAGCCTGGGAGGATCCCCAGGCACAGGACGACGTGTGACCTCCTTCACCTCTGTCAGATGTCTCTCTCGGTCCCACTTGGCTGAGGGACATCCCTCCCACACTAAGCAAATGCCTGATTGTTCATGCTAGGGACATGGGTGAGCACAGATAAAAACTATTTTTAGTCTCTGCATCTTATTGTAACAGTCTACCTTAGAGCGTCCTTTAGGCACTGTAACTACCCACTAGCTATGCCAAAAAGAGCACTCACAAATGCTTGTGAGATTGAGTGTACCTAGGTATCACACGCAGTGACAGCTAATGTCGATATGATATCTGATTAACAAATCCACATGCCTCTTTTGGGCACTGTGGCACACAGACGATGGGAAAACTGACAGAGCAGCAACAACGAGCACCGAACCTCTGCATCAGATGACAAAAAAAATGATTGCCAGGCGAAGCGCAGCCTGCTGTGCTGACAGCTAAGTGAAGCAGGTTAGACCAGGGCCCATGAGCACCGGGCACACAAATAGTTTTTTGCACATGACTGAACTCCGGGGACCATTCATGTGTGTAAAGTCACTCTTATGCACAGATCTGGGCCCTAGGACACATCAAGTCTCATTAGGAAGGACTGGAAGTCACAGCTTTAGAGCTGATTTTGGTAGGCAAAGGAGAGATACATACACAGTATTTAAAAAGCTTTTTTTGTTGCCGGCAACAGGTTGGGAACACTTCTGTAAGCCATGCTTACCTTGGAGTGTTTCTGAAAGTTAAGATCAGGAGCACCCTCTGTGCTCTGAAAGTGTTCTGTGGGGCCACTGGGGGCTCTAAGAACAGCACGCATGGCCCTGCTCACAATAATAAGGCACTCATCAGTCATGTAGATGACGAGCTGCCTGCCAGGGAAGCACTGATGATAGCTCAGTCTCCCCAGGTGGCCTTGTGTCTGCAGCACTGAATGACACCGAGCGACAGTGTGCTTTCCTCAGATGCCAGGGTGCTTCATCGCAGCACGAGCACATCTGGAAAGCGGACAGGTGCCAGTTTTGCATTTTCATGAGTACATCCCCAAGGAAATCCTACTCTCACTAGAATTAGAAGGTTCAAGGATTCAGTGAGGCGCTGCGTGTTTTTAAACCAATGGCCTGTAATCATTTTCAGATTTATCTGAAGGTCATTCTCTATGAAAAGAGAGGAAAGGATGGTACTGATAGCAGTATGGTATCACTTGCAATATTTGGTGTGTTTATTAGGTCTTTATTCAGAATCCACATTCATTTCAGGGGCTGTAAGTGTCCTAGTGACAGCAACAGAAAATCTGATCATTAGTCTTGAGTGCAGGAGACATCTAGCCCAGCACAGTGAGAACAACCACAAAGTAGAGTAAGTGTTTAAAGATAAGATAAGGCATTGGCCCTTCTCTTGGGATTTGTTCCCACAACTTTTCCTCACAACCGGATGCATAAGCATTTCCTGATCAAGTGGCACAGGGTCACTCTGGTTTCCTTCTGTAATCAGCAGAAATGCTTCAGCAAGGCCACCTGATTGCTTTGTGTGCTGATGGTTAGAAACCACGGTGTTAATTAACAGGAACTTGACTCTGTTGGAAATCAAAACACAGCCTTTTGAGTTCTGCTACACCTGCTCAAAGGCAACTCCCTGAGCTTGCAATGCCACGTGCTTGGCTTTCCATGATACGGATCGCCATATCAGTTGCAGATTTATGGAAAAAGGCCACAGAAAGCAACTCCAGGTCAAGACTGTTTGGTCTTTGGTGGCAGCAGCTCATTAATCAGGGCTATTGTTCTCCCTCTGATTTCACAGAGTATGGAGTCCCAAAGAATGACAGAGATATCACTGCCTTGGGCTTATGCTGAGTTATGGAGGGGGCATGTCCTTTCTTTGTAACTGCATGACAAGCCCAGAACTTAGATCTACAGCCCTAAAAAAAACATGAGATCTGGGAAAGGAGGTGGCAACATCTGCAATCTTCTGCCATGCACTCAGGCACAATTTAAAGTATTTAGGAAATGGAGTAATCTCGTGTTGATGGAGAAAAGGCTGGGAATGTTGTTATTTCATGATCTAAATTATGGCAATTCCTCTGGGAAAGAGAAGACCTGGCACGTCTCCATGGTTAGCAAGTATGCAGACATGGTGGGAGAGAGGCACACTCACACAAATGAGACCATGCTATGTGCTAAAGACTTCAGGAAAAAAATAACAAAATATGTGAGGTATGAAACTGTCCTTGCCTTTCCTGATAAATGCTTTAGGGCTGCAGATGCAAGCGTTCCCAATGATTCCCAGACTGGATTGCCTCATTGGAGCTACAGAAATAGCTTTCATTCTTCCCTGACTTGCCCATCCTGAGGAGGCAGCACATCCTGCAGGCTGTGAGCAGGAGGAGCCAGCACAGACAGCAGCCCACCACGCTCACCTTCTGCCTGCCCTTCGCCTTCTCCCAGAGGACTCAAGCTGCTACTCTCTCTTCAGATACGAGTTTGCATTTCTCTGGAAGTGATTCTGGCCAAGATTTCTCTCCTTTCTCCAGATCACTGGGTAGGAAAATGAGAAAGTAGAAGACTGTCCTGATCTGTCTTCACATTCCCTGTGTCACTGTGTCAGCTCAGAACTTTTACTGCAGGTGAGCTCCTGGGAGCATATCTGTGTATGGATGGACAAATCATTTTTATCGCATATCAACTCAACACTTCTTCATAGCTACATACAGTAAAGTGTGGATCAAGTTATGACTGCAGCTTGTCAAAACTCTACACTCAATTCTCTTCAATCTAGTCAGAATTGCTCTAAAGAGGGTAATTTGTATGCAGGGAGCACTTACTTAAAAAGTTCACATGTTATAGAAGGAAAATTTAAAAACACTTTTAATTAAATTACTTTATTATTTTGAGTAGCTATCAGCAGATTAGTTCATTTATCAAAGGTGACATGTAAGGCTGAAAAGTCAACAGCAGTAATTCACAGACTTCACGTGTGTCCATAGCGCAGCACTAAACGTCGCGTTCCCTCACACATCAATGGGATCGAATCCGGCACCTCTATATTTCTTTCAAACTTACTTGTTTTGCACAGCTGCAAATAATGTTGTGCTGACTCCATTCCAAGAACTATTCCCCAGCCTGCTCATGTGTGCTGAAAGAATCAGTCACTATTTAAATCTATCTTGATTTGAGCCAGGACCTCTAATGAAAAACCAAGCAGTAAATCTCTACTGATGCAAGCAATGATTTCTCTCTTGTTCCTATCCAGTTTTTACACTAGCCTTCTAACCCACCATAAAGGTGCTGCCTGTATCCAAGATAAGAGCAAAGTCCTTGAAACTAGATATTCTATTAAAGAGAATGGACTTCTTTAAAATTTAGAGCACTGGTAGAAAGTCTTCTCTACTATTCTATTTCGTAACTTTCTAATATTTTTCTACGGCATTGCCAATAACCATCAGATCAAAAAAAAGGCCAGTAATTTAGGTGTGGGTATGATATGGTCATGCATATTTTTTCACTTGTTAATCCCACCATTACTGCACATCTCTCAGCAGACTGGAGGATGCATACAGTGCTTCCTGTACTGTGGTAGCACTTCCTGCAAGTGGACATGGTGTACCACAGCAATACTACAGCTGCATGCAGCTCAGTCTGTTTGCAAGGCATCAGGCAGGGAGAATGTGGCGTGGTTGATTTCTCTGCCTTCTCTAAAGGCAGTACATTGCCTTTAGTTCCATGTTTAGAAGGGATTTAATAACCCACACGTGCACCAGCTCATGATTCATCCCAACTGCCAGTAGAGGTCAGGCTCCAGGCCAGCAACACAGAATACTAAGGAGGAATTTCCCGTAGGTTGCCTTAAAAGTTGCTAATATCAGAGACCAGCAGTGATGAATATTTTTGCAAGAAGTCAATAAAGTTATGCTGGTTTCACACATGTTAAAGACCTGTTCTGGTATCTGGTAGTACAGACACCAAAGCATACTGCTAGAGCTGTACATCAATTAACATGCAACAGTATTTCAAACTACTGAGTAAATTAAAATTTTGTACTATAAGTCAGCCTACTCCTTTGACAATAAAACCCTAAGTGAAAGAGTCTGGAAGAGTGTACATAAATACCCTAGAGAGACACTAAAACGGCCAGAGGGAAAGACAAGTTACGTTAAATTTCAGTTTAGCAAAAGGTTTGTTTCTTTGAATGCATTGTAATGTCTCTGCCATCAGCTTCTACATCTGCCTTCAGCCAATACATAAGGAAACTCATCTCTACATCTATGCTTGTGGCTCATCTCCAACTAAGACAAAATATTTCAGTGCTGCAGAGATGTTTGTTTTCAAGAAAGCCTGGGCTTACTTACTGGTTGCAAGTTAATGTTTTAGAATATCATTTTCCCTTAATGCTCAGTCAAGGATCAATAGTCTGAAAGTACAGATGGGAACAGTAAGGATACTAAATATTTGAATTTAAATCTCAGCTTTGTATCGTAAAACAACCTCAGGTGTCAGGGATGATTACTGAGCTAACTTTGTCTCAACACTGTTGAGAACAGTTTGCATATCTCAAGCAAAATTTCCGTGTGGTTTAAATCACTATTAGTTATTTTTCGAATGCGGTTATTTGCCACATTGTCTAAACCTGAAGACCAGAAGCCCCTCCATAGATTTGATACTGCCTTCTTGCACACTGCAAATGGGACCTTCAGATGCTACAGTAATTAAACTTTGGTAATTCAGAGGGCTTAACAGGAAGGATTGGAACCACAGGAGATCTGATACCAAGGGCAGTTGTTTATCTGCTTTCACTGCTGAAAGCAGTAAGAGTCTGGGAGAGAAAAGAAAATCTTCCAAAGGTTGAGTTATATCAGCCTGTGCAGTTCATCTCCCAGAGGAAGCAATGATGCCAGCCCTATCTTTAGGAATATTTAAAATTAGAGAAGATGAAGTGCTAGGAGATGTCCTTCAGAAAACATTTGCTAGTGACCTACATGAAGCAATCTCTGAGTGCTTCAGCTGTCACATTTAGGGTAGTATTAGGGCCACTCTCTCCTGCTGAGAACAGAGCATCCCTTCACAAATTGCTTTGGTACTACCTCATCACTGCTGGGACTGAAAGGCAGAGCAGGCGTTTTTGGCTCTGGTCTCAACTGTTGATAAACCAGACCTCAGAAGGAGACAACAGCTGTTTTCTAAGAAATGCAAGAGAGAGGAGCGTGGATGAGGATCTGCTGAATAAGAGGACGGTTTCCAAAACAACCTCTGTCCATGATCCATGGTTAAATCCTAGTGTTGCCACGAAGCAAGCTGTCTGCCTACTGCCACCCAATGTTCCTAGATTGGTTGTTCAGAAAGACCGTGTCTCATCTCGGGCCACCTGCCCCAAGGCTTCCAGCTTGAAGCCACAGTGTGAATGTGGCAGTGAGCCCTGCTCCCTGCGTGTCAGTGGGTCATGCATGCAGCATCCCACAAACCCCAGTGGGAACAGGGTAATAAGTATTCTCAAGCATTTGCGGGGTGGTAAATTCCTCCTCTCCATCAGCCAGCCCTCTTTTCTAGGAAAAATATCAATTTGTGTGGAAACACTTCCTGGTATAGAACATCTGTGTCCTCCTGTGTGATGAATCACTGACCTGCAGAAGGAGCAGGGCAAAGGAGGTCAAAAGATAGGAGCTTCAATTGGAATGGGGAAGGTGGATGGCCATAGTGAAGCAGAACAGAAGCACACACCCAGCTAGTGTTGCCTTATCAGTTTTCCTTGAGCTATAAATCAAGAATTAAATGAGCCAGAGCCTCCCAAGATCAACCCAACTGTCGCACTGCACTGAACCACAACACATTCCATCAAATTGCCAGGCTCACATGTGTCAGAGAAGTTCAAATGCTAAGTGACAGTAAAATCTGCTTGGCAGGTAATTGCTCTGTTTTCTCAGTTTCTTAAGAAGAAATGGGCTGAGACCAACTTTGGACTTGACACTGGAATCTGTTTTCTATCAGCTCTGTGTTCCACTTCTGTCGGCTTTGTGTGCCTGTCTCAAGACATTTTCTTTCTTTGTTTGTTTGTTTTGAAGGGTGGGAGGTTGCTATTTTGGGAGATGAGATAAAAGCTGTTTGCTTGAGATGGGGAGAGAGAACCTATCGATGTGCTTACAAAGCCTCACAGTCCCAGTTACAGTTCTGCAGCCCCGGGCAATGTTACGTTATCTCTCGCCTGCAACCTCCCTGTGCAGTTTGGCCTAACTAGGTCTAGAAGCTTGTTTCCTCACTGGTTTGCAGTAAGCTGGAAAGTATCAATCAGACCCAAGGAATTGGCTGCAAAGCATTTCTGAAATCCTTCTTAATGACAAACTCCACCAGGCCGTGGATCGGGGCTTCGCTTCCCTGCAGCCGCCACCGCACCGCTACCCTGATGTGACCCCAGCTTCTCCCCTGTTTGCTGGGCTTCTCCACAGCTGTGACATAATGTTTTTGATGGCAGCCTTCGGAGGAATTCTGCTTGTGGCAATGCAGAGATCTGCTTCAAATTAGCACTGCGCATATTTACCGAGTCTGCATAGCATGGCTGCCTGTTGACAAAGATCCCTTCTTCTGTCCACCGCTGCTTTCTGGATCAGCTCACACACCCTGTGAAGGCCAGACGAACTGCATCCTGGGGAGAGGCAGCTGGTGGGGATCTACAGGGCGGGATGCCCAGGAACAAACCTGTTTTTCTAATGCCAAATCCTGATTTCTGCTTTACTTTAAGGGCTTTGTAGGGGTCACACACCTCAAGCACACCACCTTGCTGCCCTGGTGCTGACTACATCCCTGCTGCTCAGCCCCTCCACTCAGCACTCCCCTTTTGGACAGGCTGGCTGGGTGCAGCAGCTCAGAAGGAGGTATGGCACAGGGGAGATGACCACACAGCAATCTTATGTTTGCTTTTTGGGATCCTGCTTTCAAAGGTGCTTCACCACAGACACTTTGAGGAAAAGAAAACATGCTGGGTGCCCAGGAGCAGACCCGGTTTGCATTAAAGCCACCTACGCCATTCAGCAAAAGCTGGGCAGGAAATTCTTCTCTCTTCGTGTCTAAATATTTAAGATCTATTTATTTATTTTAATTCCTGTTGTTCATAGGGATAAAACAAAAATCCTTCAGAGGTTGTTTTTTTTTTCTTTTTTTTTCTTTTTTTTTTCTTTTTTTTTCTTCCTTTTTTTAATTATGAAAAGCAGCAGCAGAGAAAGACTCATCTAAAAATAGCCAGATATTTAAGGCAGCCCCTGGTAGTGGAAGATACAGATTCAAAGGCTTGATTCCACCAAGCAACATGGTGCCTCCAGCATCCTACACATGCATTTCAGGGATGGCACGGCTGGCTGGCTGTGACCAGAAGCACCAACCTGGCTGGAGAACCCCTCCTGCATTTAGCACCAGATTTTGTCACCAAATTTTGTTTTTCTACTGTAAATCTATTTTGTTATTAAACTCCAAACTCCGAATGTTTTCACTGTTGATCTCAAATAGAGCAGAAATAAACTCTGAAGTTTTCTTTTCCTAAGATTTTCATCTTTCAGCCCAAGAGTTCACTGTACTTCCTATAGACAAAACGTGCAGTTGGCCTTTGGAGAATAAAATTAGTTCTTGTGCTGGACAGCTAACAAAATTGACAAATATGACTTTAGGTGCCACTACATGAAGAAAGCAGCTCCTCTTTCTTGGACCTCTCTCCTGCCTACTCTTGTGATTAGACATACAGAACTGTATGAAAATGACTGAGAGAAAAGGGAATCATGAAAACTAAGTGAGCACTGAATGAAAGTGAAACCTCACCACCTGGATTCAGGTAGGGTGGCGTCCTAAGGCTGGAGATGAAGGAATAATGGAAACACACAGACAGTAAGGTTCCTTCCATTCTGAATCCACACACACAGCACGTATTGCACAGTCAAGTAATGGTGTTTTTTATTTGTACCTTTTTCTGAACATGTAATAAATTCATGCAGATGCCTGGATCTGTATGACCAGGCCAGGATGAGACCAGACAATAGTCTAGCCAACAACATGCAGTGCTTTCATTCAGAGAAACATGCTTGTTTTCCAGCTGGAAAGGGAAGCTGGCTATTTTGTTGCACTCTTAAGATACTGAAATGTTTGTATCAGTTTAAAACAGACTCTTAGGGCAAGTACAAAAACAAAGAAATTTCAGTCTGAATCCTCAGATGCCAAGTTGTAAACCCTTGGCTAAGAGGTCTTAGGGTAGAAACAACTGCAGAGCATTGACTGCATAGCAGTGGTTCACACAGGAGCCATAAGAGTAAAGACAGTATTTTGGAAGATTGTGAGGCATTTCATTTGAACTTCAGTGCAAGGTCACAGGATGTAAGCAGCTTTGGGAATATATATATAAAAAAAAAGCAAAATTTTAAGTTACTTGGGAGTAAAGATAACCATTATGCCAAGCACCAGTCCTGCAAACCTTATTCACAGGAGCTGCTGTGTTGATAAGAAATCTGCCCAGCAGGACACGTACTGGTTGACACACACTGGTTGCCCATGTTGGCACCATCTTGCAGTCCAAAATAAAGAGATCATGTCAGTGGCAATGGCATGGTAATGAAGGGACAGTTTCCATTGCTAGGAGACAGAAACTCTTATGTGCTCTCAACACCACTGGGGAGAACAGCTAGTTTTTGGCATTCTTTATTTAATTGAGCTATTTTAAAATTACAAATCCCTGAAACAAGTACTGGATCTGTTTAGCCTTTTAAATATCTTTATAAAAGGTTTCTGTTTGTTTGTTTTTCAAAAAGTTATGTTTCCTGGGATTTTGGCCATGGAAATAAAGTTCATCTTAAGACATTTGACATGATTGCACAAGGATATCAAATAGGCATGATTCAGTAATCTGTTACATGGCTCAGAAAACACGATCCAGCTCATGCAAGTATAATGGTACTCTCCTGATGAGCGCCTGCCATACAACACCATGGCCACATGAGAGGAATGCTAATGTTTGGGTGCAATCCTCAGCCAGGTTCAGATTGCTTTTTCTGCTGCATATGAACTGATTTTCTTCTGATCTCAAATACACATCAGCAGCAATGCAGACTGTACAGCCTGGCCTGCTGGCAAGTTAACAATGCTAAGCATAACCTGTTTACCATTTCAAAATGTGTACATATGAGTAATTCCCTGTATGATTCATTTAGCTGTCTTTGTTGTTCCTTAGCCAATCATACAGTTATTTTAGAGGATCAATAACTTTATCACCGCAATGAACAAAGGGACTTTCTCTTTTCCCTACTTTTCAGAGAACATGGGATGTTACGGAGGGGTCACAGAGAAAGAAGGAGAACTTGTTAATTTTTCACTGAAGTCCAGTTTTGTATCTTCCACGTGTCCCATACAGACATGGATTCCCTTGAGCCAGTCAGCAGCAGTGGGGATTGCGTGCAGCTCTGATCTCAGCCTCTCTTACCAGTGGTGGAGCGCAGTCACTCACAGTAGATACAGACTGACTCTCAGACTGGAAGCAGCAGTTCTGTCTCTTAGATATTCCTACTTCCCACAAATCTTAAAGCCCACTATCATGTTCCTCCCTATTTTGTTGTGAGCTCTCACTCTGATTTAAATGGAAAAGAAATTTTTAAGTGTCTAGTCATGTGGCAGAAGGCTTATAGTTGTAATTCAGATACCTAGCAACAAAATATAAGACAATGAGGAGGCTCACATAGAAACCTTCTATTTGCTTTTGTGTTTCACTGATGCTTCCTAAAATGAGCATTCAGTGTAGAAAACCTGGATTCTGAGGATTTGGAGAACAGTAACACGCAAACCTCCTCTCCCCTTATCATTAAGCCCTGCTTGAACAGCAAGGTTGAGGTTCTGCAGTCTTTGCTGACCCTACAGGAGGTCAAAGAAAAGTCATTTTGTATTCAGATCCAAACATAAAATCATCTTGACGTTCTTTTCTTCCTCATCAAGTGACTCATTCCTTCCCTATATTGCAAAATCAACGCACTTTGGTGAGTCCTCAGTACAAAGCCCAACAGAAAAAGTGAACCAAGCACAAAGTTGAATATTTTTCTAACCAAAACGCTAGCAGGATAGAATATGCAGCTTTACCTCTTCTGTTTTCTTAAGAGAAAAGACTGCATACCCCAGTCCTGTGCAGGATATGGCTAAAGAGAGAAAGGTGATTTTGGTTACCCAAGGCCTTGACCAACCGATTTTCATTTCAGCACACTGAGGCTTCTACTCCCCACACTCTGTTCCCTTAGCAGGCCAAGACCAGCAGTCAGCATCCATAGCTCACAGCCAGAAGCTGGCTTTGAGAAAAGGCAGGGAGCACAGGAGCTGGTCTGCGAGGAACCCACAAGGTGCTGAGACAGCCCTGACACTTTGGCTCCCTCTTAGGAGCTAAACCTCAAGCACTATGACAGGACCTATTCTTCCCAAAGCCCAGTTCAGCTGTTAGCACCTCCAAACCATGGGAACCTCAAGAGGGCAAAGTTCTGAGATGCAGCCTTGGAGGAATTTGCACCTCTCAACCCCGTTCACAGGGGTTCTGTGCCCATGCATTGCATTCAGCTCGGCTCTCAGAGTGTGCTTTCATCTCTCCCCATTTTAAAGAAAGTACTGACCACCCCACCCTGTCCTACAACAACTGCTGAGCTATTTACCACTTTGAAAGGAAATCCCATGTCACAACCCCTAGGAGCACAAGGAATAATGTCCGGAATTCCTTTATCTGTGACTAGGCTTGGCACACAGTCTCTTTCCCGTCTCTTAAGTATACACAAATATATTCTTTTCTTTGTTCAAGGCACTGGGCCCAGATTTTAATGATGGTTTATTAATTTTTTTTTCTAACGAGGCTTTGGCATTACTAAAGAACAAATGTTCTGTGTTTAGGCCCTTTTGTTCTTCAAGGTGAAAAATGACTATAAAGAATAGGGAAAATGAATCACTGGTCTTTGCCCTCCATAGTAAATTTGACCCCCAGAACCTAAAATCAGTGTTGTGGGCTAGTCAGGAAAATGATGTAGTGAGTTTCACTCCAAGGCTGCTCTGCACGATGATTTTGCATGAAGTGATTAGAATGGATCTTCCTTTGGACACGGAGATTTTCAAACCCTCAGCCTGCTGCTGTCCCACTGGGTGCTGCACAGAGGTGGCTGCTTCATGCCGCCGTTCGCCTCCTCCAAGGCCAGCAGGACACTGCAGCCTGGAGCATCTGCGCCAGGAGAGAAGAGGGAAGTCTATGGTAGGAAGCGGCTGGGAGCAAGGAAGTTACAACAGAAATGTTGGCACCAGCAGTCTGAGGGAGGCGGGGGAAGCAGGCAGGAGAAGAAATCTTTCCAGGAAAAGAACATTCATAGCAGATACTTCCAAAAATACAGTATCATCACACTGGAGAAATGTTTCAAGTATTGGCAACGCTGCCGCCTTGGCCTGCCGCTCTTTTCGGTGGCTACAGCGCTCTTGCAAATCCGTTTGACAAAAGTGCTTCTGCTTCTTTCCTGTCGAGTCCTCCCATGCAGAGAGAAAGACACGCCAACGGGGGACCGCAGCTGCCCCAAGGGACGTGCGGCACCCGCTGCTCGCTGGGTGGTGATGTTAGAAAGCTGACAGCCCTGTTGCAGTACAAATATCTCAGCAGCTGAAGTTTACTGGCTCTTTTATTTATATTCCTCCAGCACACATGCAACACCAGATGTGCTGTGGCTGATTCCTGTGTATTATGTTTGATGTCTCTCATCAGAATCAACTCTGGGCTAAATTCAGAAACTAAACTGTTTTCAGCAGAGATAAATATTTAGTCAAGCTGGTGATTGGCAAGGCTGTCCCTCCTTTTGCCACCCCTTTCAGACCAAAATAAAGGCAGCAGCTCAGAGCACAAGCACATCAAAGCCCTTGTCTGCACACTGAAAGAGAGGATTCAGTAAGAGAGAGCTGAAAGCAGAGCACTTACACAGCACCACATCTGTGAGCTGGACCACAGCACCAAATTAGCACCTGCTCTTATCTGTGTGCTGCCAGGCTCTCCCCTGTCTCTGGGGCATGACAGACTGTGTTGCTCATAGATGTTATCACAGCCTCAGACAACAGGGGGAGAATAAATTACACAGCTTGCCTTGCTGTTTGTCAGGTATGGACGTGTGCGTGCAGCTGCCTTTGGGTGTTCGATAGTGGTAAGTCTTGATCTTCTGTTGCCCTCTTTGTTCTGGTCCTTAAAGTGTCTGTAGAACACAAAGGTTTCAGTTGTAGGACAGTGACTGGAGAAGCTGTACACATAGGTTTCTCCTTGCTTGCTGACAGAATCTCTCATTTCTCCACTCATGGAGTGACTTACACTAGGTGAATATCTCCAGCATGCCCCCCCGAGCTTTACTCCAAGGTCTGCTCCAAAGGGGCCTCTTTCCTGCACCGAGATCATCCACAGTGAGATATTTCTCAGCTCCAGCCTGCCCACAGAACAGGGGCTGCTGTGGCAAGAAGCCCTGTCAGAGCAGGAAGGATGGTCTGGCTGCACGAGGCTCAAATGAAGGAGCTGAAGAAGTTCAGTTGGCTTTTCTCTTATCAGTCATTTCACTGAGCCATTATAGAGGTTCAGCATCATCTGCATCACCTTGATAGTTTCAAAGAGATGCGACTGTTGTATAACAAAACTAGAGGGCAGTTGTCAGTTTCAGCAGCCCAGCATTTCAAATTGCATGCATGTCTGTTTTGAGCAATGCTGATTTGGGATGCATGTGCTATTTGCAGTAAACAATCTGACAGTGTTGATATCATATATAAAGGCGAGCAAACATCAGAAACTTACCAGGGAGTACCCAAAGTCCTGAAGAGGGGGTTCAGAAATACCTCCCTTTTTTGTATCCTACCCAATATCTGCTTTTGAACGAGCTCAGAAGAGATTGTTATTCCCATCAGAGTGTTGCTGTGTTGAAATGAGGAATTTTTCAGGAATTTTTCATTAATGTTGGCTCTGGCAGATAAAATATTGGCCATGCCAAAGACAACAAGCTTGGGAATATGTTGCTCTTGAGCACAAAGACACCATACTCTTAGCACTGCAGTTCACAACAAATGGATTGCCCCAGCTGACAGGTAGATTAATAGCCATGAAAACTGATAATGCCCACATAATTTTGTTTTAGATATATAATTTCCTCTTAATTAAAAAGACAGAATAGCATATTCCAATAAAAACTCATTTATGCTGTCCCATTTTAAGTAAGATAAAATACTCAGTAAGAAATTAAGCAATTCTAATTTAGCTTGGTGCAAAGACAAACTTTCTACCTTTTCAATGATATGGTCCTTTTCAGACAGTGTAACTACACCTGAGAAGTGCCACACTCTTGGCCATTTGTATGTCTGAAGAAGTGGCTGAATGAGTGACCCCACTCACACTGGGGCTCAGTGCCATCCCTCTCTCCAGATCCTAGCCATGACTCTAACCCTACCCCTAGACCGTGCCCAGGTCCAACACCCACCACCATCTGCTTTCTCCATGGCTGTGCTCACCCTCCAAGAGTCTCCTGGGGGGAAGGTCCGATATCCTGTGCTCAAAAATGCAAAAGGCTTCTATGGAAACTGATACTTAAGACCCAGCATTAAGTTTGGGTAGATAAGGACTTCTTAGGAAAACACTCCTGCTTGAGCAAGGTACTTGCCAAAATGACAGTAACAATAACAACCACAGCAGCCTGTGTTTCCAAGATTAGTTTTGTGATCACTTATAAAGGGATTTAACCTCGTTACATGTTTGTGAAGTTGGTAATTAATTACTACTATATACTGCTGGAAACTGAAGACAGATAAGTATCTTAAATAAGATCATACAGGAAGCCTGCAGGATGGCAGGAATTAGAACTCAAGTTAATTGACTCCCAGTTCTCTGCTGAGCTGCACAGGAACTGGAAAGAGCTGACACCAGTGAGTATCTGGGGCGCACTGCAGTGCCCTCCCTGTGGAGGTAACTGGTGGGACAAGTACTTGGGGCAGCGAGAAAAGAGCGTACAGAGTATGCTGAGCTTTGCTGCATGCTGCTCATTCTTCTTTCCCCCAAAAAACATGCAAATTCTAGAACAAGTAAACTCCTGGAAAGAAGGATCTCTCCTTTTGCTTCCTCAACTTTGATTAATCTCGTATTTGCTCACAACATCTTGCACAGTCTCATATCTGAAAGCACCCTGTTTCTGCTGGGGTGAATGAACTCATTATAAACAGGCTGCAGGGGTGTAAGGCTACCTTCCTCCTTTGAGGAGGGGAAACTCCTTCTGAATGTCAGCACAAGCACTCAGCCACACTCCAGGCTCATTAACCAGCTCTCCAAAAAGCACCTCCAACATAGTTATGCACAGGGGAGATGAGAACAAACTCTCAGTCTGGAATCCTTTAACTGTAACAGACACTCAGCAGGGGAATCCATTAGACAGGAGCTGAAAATTAGCTTTGCAAATTTCTCTGTGCCAGAAGACACATTCTAAAGAAAACCAAGAGGCTTTTTGAAGAATGGTTCTACTTGTAGCGACACCGCATCCATTTGCATCTACACTTGCTTCATTATTCCTCTGAGGAATCCTACAAGTATATGCAGGATGAGAGGCTAAGGGGAGCACCATGTTAAAAATACTGTTAGGAAAACTGTAGCCTTCAAGCTTGGGGCATCGGCGCCGTGCACCTGATGGCAGCAGGTAAGCAGACTGCAGGGAAGCACAAACAAGGAGAGGCGTGCCTAGAAGCACCTTTTGGCAGGGACAGGCAGCATTTCAGAAGCAGGCGTCACACTCCAGACTGTGCAAAGGTGTTTACAGAAACTAGGTAACAAAGACTGACCTAATCTCTAATCCGTTTCATCCTCTTGGCTCAGTTCCCATGCAAAGTACATGAGAATAAAACATGTTCGTGCAATAGAGCAACAGCCAAACCCAAGTTCTGTAAAAGTCTGTCTGGAAGACAGGGAGAGATTCATCTCTGACTGTTCAGGCGACGCCTAGCACAGTGTTTCAGTCACAGTCATTACAACCTTAAATGCCTTGGTATCCTTGTAGTTTTAAATGACTTTTTCTCTGATGATGGAAGTGGAAAATGAAGCAAAATCCCATCACTGTGGTACCTGAGCTGCTTTTTCTCCTCTAAATGCTAATTGCCCCCACTCTGCAGAGGAAGTGCTGATCTCCCTGAATTACAGAAGAGCAGACACATCAAGCAGCTAGCATCTCTGTATGGCAGAGAATGCCCTACTGCAGCTGCTGTTCTGGAGTTAATGCTGCAAAGCCACTGCAGCTGTGCCTCCACATGAGCTCCCCCAGGGTATTTCTCAAAGGGCAGGGAACCAAAGCTGAGCTGCTCTCACAGCATGGCTTACATCCATCCCACCTGGCCACCCCAGGTGGCTTAGAGCACAGCACTCGGCCAACAGCCACCCCTGCATCTCCCTCTCACTCTCAGTCTGGCTAAAACCCCACAGACCCTGCCTAGTCCCCTCTGCTCCCAGCCCTCCAAACCCCAAAAACGTCCAGGCACTGCCACGTCCACCCAAAGCACCTCTACTCAACCTCTGCTGCAGAAAGGCTGCTGGACGTGCGCAATGTCTAATAAGGCAGCTGTTCAAAGCAGAGGAAGACATCAAACCAGATTATGCCCAAGTCCATGTTCCTAAGAATGTAAAGGAAACGCAGCCAAAAATGAGCTATACAGCTACAGAAAGTTAATGTATGCTCATTTGTATATCAGAGCATTGTCCAGGGGAACTCTCAGTTTCCTCTCAGGATCTATAATGAATAGGCCTGTAAGAGAATGTTATGGTTGCAGAAATTTCTCTTTTCCTACTATTTTACTCAGAACAATATAGAATCAAAACAGAACAGCAGCCTTTCAAAGACTAGTAGTACAATTCCCACTAAAGAACATCACTTCAAACTTAAATGAAGGAGCGCAAGAGACCTTTGCCCTGTGTATGTTGAGAATCCCTCCCTCTTTACCATATACACTGCACAGAGATTGCTGTAAGAGATACCCTGCTCACCTCCCCCACGCCCACTGCCACCGCTTTGCTCTCACAACCAGCAGATGACAAGACCAGAACCAAGATAAGCAGGAAGAATTTAAAACAAGGAAGATGAATAAAGGAACAAGGTTGTTCTGAGCTCTTCTGATGATGCTCTTTAACCCCTTTTGCTGTATGTTCATACATGTGATAAGCATGGCTTTAAATTTAGGGAGCCTGTGTATGGTGACACTAGACATGGCCAAATATATTGGTCAGCTTGAAAACACAGAAGCAGCAGCCCAAAGCAGTGGCTCTGCAAGGTGTTAGCTGCCTCATTCAGCAAGGTGAAGTACTTATCTAGAACTGTACTGACGGCGTTAATTATGGCCTTACTAATTACTAGCTATCACTGCTGTTCAAAGGACATGGAATAAATGCACAGAAAGAGTTTAACCACTACATCAGAAATGTCAAGAACCTATAATCGAAATTTCAGGGTCCTAGGATAAGACATTCATTCTTCCCTTATGCAAATTGTCAAGCACTAGACTATGGATTAAAGATCACATTTGTCCTTTTGTTGAGGAAAAGGGCTTGTTCTCAGCATTAGTGGTTTCCACTTTATCAGTTGCATAGTGTGGTTGCACAAGGCGTGACCCAGGAAAGGAGCTGCCACATGAGATGGGGGAGTAATGACTGCATCACTGCGATTTGAATGCACATCCCTCTATCACTGCACAAGGAGAAAAGCTTTAGTGGCTTTTCTGTGCAGCAGACCAGCCCCTAAAGGACATTCTGCAGTACTGCACAGGAACACGAGCACAGAGCGCCGTTCTGCTCTGTGCACTCGCAGACACTGCAGCAAGTAGCCGTCCTTACACAAGCATCTGATTTATGCTGATAAGAAGTTCACGCTATCAGCTTTGTGTCTCATATTTCTGGCCTAACTGATTCTATTCAGTCATTTGTGTTACAGTGAGTATTCCTCTTTTCCCAAGCAATAGCTGCCTGTTGCTGAGGGACGCATTTGTCTTTTTAATGTAAGCTGTTTTGAAAATAACATTTTTATATGAAATTTCTGTTGCGTCAGGAAGGTGTAGATGGAAATTCTTAACTCTAGTGGTCCGACTGACAGACATCTCAGTCACAGGTGGACAGAAAGGCAGAATGTGAAAGTCGTGTTGGCCAACCATGTATCCAGGTATTTAAAAGTCTGTAGGAACCTTTGGTAATACTGTGATACCACAATACGCTATAGAGAGAGCAAATGGCCTTGAACTGCAGCTATGCAAACTCTTCTCCATGGGAATCAAGTGCAGCTTTTCCGTTAATCCCACTTTGAGCACAGCTTCTCTGCCCTGATTTTCTCAAAAGTGCAGGACAACTTTGGCAAATAAAACTGAGATTTATACACAGACAAAACTGTCTCCACTTCTTTTGTCTTTCTGCCAGCAACTCTCCAGAAAGCTGAAGATACTGTTAAGAAGAATATTAAAACAAATTGTGGCATGTATTCTCAGGATGGGAAAAGGAGATCCTTTCTCTTGGGAGCATTAATCTGTGCTCGCATACTCGTAGGATGTCATAGTGCCTGTTAGTGGTTGCCTGTCCTAGATGATATTGTATATCAGCTCTGACATGTTGGATAGTACATTAGGGAAGAAAGGTTAAAAATATAATGTTAATGACAACCACAGCTATGCACAAACTTCAATAGGGATCAACGTCAGTGACCAGGAGAAGACAAACTACTTCACGGTTTATAAAATTAAATTAATAATGGTATTTCACCATGTAGATTTCAACATTACATTTCAAATGCAAAGCAGACAACCATAAAGAAGGTAAAGTACACTGCTAATTTATACCCAATGTTTTTATCCTTGGTAAAAAGATCACAGTTAGATTAATACACTGTGAAAACACATACTTCAAAACTCCCTAAGGGGACTTCATAGCCTCTTTTTCTAGTCTAGCACTGCTGACCTGTTATAAGCCTTAGGATATGAGTAACCACATCTACTGGTCTTTCTAGCTGAAAAGTGGATAGATTGGACAGTACCTCCAAATAATGCCACATCTCCATAATGCTAAGAAGTCAAAGTCAACCTTGTATATGTCCTTCTTCAAATATAATTACAAAGTTTCCTGATGGCGACTTGCATCTGGAGCCAGATGGGGAGAACCTCTGACATCCGCTACAGCCTCCTGCTGCTGTCTGAACACACCTTGCCCAGGCACTTCCTTCATTCCCCCGGCTGTATCATTCTGGCCCTTTCGCTTTGACCTGCACTGCTCCTTCACTAGGGCAGCATGATACTGCCCAAGTAAGGCTGCATTTTACAAGTGGTGAAACGCACCAAACCACAGTGACCCAGGGAATGGAGCCACCCGTGGTTATTTTACTTGGGGAGACAGCTATGAGAAAACAGACCAACTGTGAGCACAGCCTAGAAACCCTGGAGGAATTCCAAACCTATAAACACATCACATGTAAGACTCGCTTTATCTCCCTTCTGCACGAAGCCAGAAGCCAATGCATCAGTGGCCTAAGTAATAAAACTGTTAATGGATTCATTAGCAGCTTCATGCTCACAACTGGGCCTTGCTTTCCCAGAGACCCACAGTATCATTATATTTGGAAAAGTCATCGCTGAGTGGGATTACGAGCTGTGAGAAACACAGGCCCTCTTTCAAAGAGAGATGGGCCAACTGCACTGAGATCACATCCAAAAGAGGTTCTGCCCCAGGCAATCGCTCCCCATTGCATGCTGTGCTCGGTTCATGCTGACATAAGATTTTGCACATTAATTACTCTCTCTGGTAATTCCTATTGGGCCAGCCCCTTGTTTCTTTCAGAAAAATTGCCAAGGTTGAAGAAAAGTTGTTTTCAGCCCAAGAATGTCCAGGCCTATCAGGACCAGATCTTCAGGGCCAAAATAAATGTAAAGTGAAAGCATACCCTGCTCCGTGAACAGCATTAGGAGCTGGCAGCCCTGAGGGACCAGCTGGTGCTGCAGCCTAGGTATGGGGCCACACACCAGCCTTCCTTCATCACCCAAGAGTAAGCAGGGTGCTGAGCTTTCTCATAGTGAATTTTCATTTCCAGAACAAATTAGGATTTTCCAACAAGATGAGTAAAATCTCTATCTTGGAAAGCATGCAGTGAAACAGCAGCTTTTGGTGCATTCTTTTCTCATTCGGATTCTGCTAAAAAAAAGAGTGTAAGCAACCACAATAAAATAAATGTCCTTGGTCACACAAAGGCAAATTCAAAGACAGGCTGCTGTCTGAATCTAAGCTACTGCTTTAACCCTGTGCAAAGACGGTCCCAAGTGCATGAACATGAAATGCAAATAATCCAGACGTCATCCACTTGTAGGAAAAAAATGTGGCTAGCCAAGAAGTTAGCAATCCTCTCTGTTTTACACCATGTCATAGCTCGAATTGTGTTTAAAAGGTTCTCAGGGTGACATCATTGTTTGCATGTATTTGAATCACCCTTTAATTGTAACAGTACAAAACCCTTTTAAGTAGCTCAACTTGCTGTTTAGCTCCCTCCTGCTGTGTCATGCAGCAAGAGCTGATATAACTTCCTCACCTCGTACACATCTACGGAGAGATCTGGGAAAAGCATTTCTCCCCACATCTGGGCGCTGCATTACTAGTTGTTCTGCTATTCCATGTAGGTTAAGGAGAAAAGCAGCGGTGGGCTTTGAGCAGTGGCTCTTCACAAACTACTTTTCATTATCTTTGCAAATTAGCACCGACAGCGTTAACTCAGGAGAGACGCAGCACTGCGTTCCGTGGGCACCCTTGCTATGCGGAGAAGCAGGATGTACCTGGTGACCCAGAGCCACTCAGCACTGCACCTGTGGGATTTTTGTTTTCTGCAAATGACAGGGGCCTTGAGGCTTGCAACTGGTAATCCTCAGTGCCTTGCTTCCCTCCTTTCAAACACAGCCCCATACATCTTCCTGTTAATTTTCTGGGCAGTCTCTTCCAACAGCCATTTCCTGTATGAAGGCGTACTGTAATTAGGATTGCCCACAAGAAGGTGCTGCTGTGCTACTGTGTGGGCATGAATTATGGCCCCTTGGGGAGGCGGCTTCAGGCAGCTGGAAGAACAAGCGAAGAAGCAGAGGGGAAAAACACTTTTCATAACTCCTGAAGGACACGCTGTAGTAGACATCTGAACCTGAAAGGTCTGGAACAGCAACCGCTGTGCAACCAGGCCCAAAAGCTAGGGAAGCCTAGGCTCAATATCAGCTTCCACGGATGATCCCTGTGGATGCAAAGGGACAAACCGAGCCCTTCTCAGTAGCTGTATGGGAATCTGGAATCAGGAGTGGGGTACTGGGAGGCTCCACTCTCACATTACCAGCTGCAGGCTTCTGGAGACAAGGAGGAAATTGCTTTAATCCCCAAATTATTGTATTCATCGCTAATTTCAGTTAACGAGACATGAATTAATGCCAAACAGGATGAAGCCCAAAAGCCACTTTTGTGTGTGTATTTGTGGGGCACATCCCTGCGAGTGATACGGGTCATCCCATTTTACTTATAGCGGTAGAACACACAAAGTAGCCCCAAGGAGGTTGGTGTTTTTCCTGCAAATTGACCTCAGCATATCTACAAGAAAGAATTTAAGGTGTGCAATCTCTGAGCTGCGGGCTCTAAGGAAGCAAACATTTTGGCTGAAATGTTTTAAATTCATAGGGATTAAAAAAAAAAATGGAACAGGTAATGACTAGGTCAGGTTTCCTTGACCCTCAAATCAAGAACAATCCCAGCAGGGCTGAAAACTCCCCACTCTACTTCCTTGGCAATCATGTTCCCACAGTTCAGAAAAACACAGGAAGATCTAAGGAAATCTATGTGGAAATGCAAAAGACAAAGGCAAGTGGTCTGAAAATAGAAGGCCGGTCCATATATTTCCTTTACATTCAGGGCCTGATTCTAGTTTTTGGCTGAATTCTGAAATCTCAGGGACCATATGCTTTTGCCATTCTCTGCAGGGCACAAAGGAAAACTGGCTTGTTTGTCCTTGAGTGGCTGTAAGGGTTAGAGGAGGTTCTTTCTTCTTGTTCGAGGACTCTTTCCAGGGCTAAAAGCTTTGCAGCTTAGAGCAACAACAAAAACCCTGAACACTGGTTACGCACACCAGAAACTATCTGTGACTCCTTTTGCACTTCCCAATATTGGGGGGAAAGCTTTCAAAAATTGCTCTTGTAAAGGTTTGTACAGCATGAAAACTTAATGTATCTGCTTGCAGAAAATGAGGCACTCAGCTGCAGATCTCAGACCCTGGCTTGCCAAATCCCTGCACCAGACACAA